>NC_132883.1:36798736-37031236 GCF_030463535.1 Salminus brasiliensis | reverse complement strand
CATCAGGTTGTTAAATAACTACAGCTGCATACAATCATCCAAGAGCTTTGCAGTGATGAGGGACACACAAGGATATCAGGATCATCAACAGATGTTTGCTTAATAAAATCATTGGAATCGGACAGATGGTCAGATTTGACTTCTATTAAACTGATATTTGATGATCTATTTATTGGACTCCAGAAGAGCAGAATGTTTAGGCGAGGCTGGACTACTGCACATAGTCCTGATTTCGTAATGGTGTCTAGAATATAATAGAATGCATTAATTCAGTATTTTAACTTGTTCTTTGATGTATAAATAGTAGATATGTGGTTAGCGGACATCTGAGAGAAGAGATTATAAAATCTAGCGTTAGCTTGTAGCCCAACACGGACAGTCGCATGCTTCTCCGGCTTTCACTTCAACTTCAATTCTATATTGAATCTAGTGGTTATGTGCTGTTCTCCAGTATCATCAACCCCATATTCTTTTATCGCTGTTTTCGTTAGGAGTCAGTTTTGGTGATGAGTCAAGACTGCTGCGTAGAGCTGGACAATATGAAGATATTTTATTGTATCGTGATAAATGTTTGTATTGTGATACAATATGCTTTTCTAAGGATATTCAAGGATATCGTTAGTGCTTAATAAACACTGATCAACTGCACTTTTCATTGATAACCATGTAATTAGACTCGTCAAATCAGATGACGTGTAGCAGATATCTGCTCACAATTCTCATATCAGTGCATCTCCAGTTTCAGTGCAGTCAGACTGCACCCTGGCTGCTGGCTTTGTGGCTATTAAATGTCTGATTCTTGTGTCCAAGTACAGTCTCGCTGCTGTGTAAATAGCAAGGTCCACCTTGTACACACAACACAGCCACACCTTGTTATTCTATTCTAGGCTTTTCCCTTTTCCATACTCGGCATTGTGTATGGAATCAGGTGGCTTCAGTGTGGCTTTGGGATTCATAAACAGATGTCTCTCCTAGTTATAGTGCTGGAGTGTAACACACCTTTATTTTTTTATTTAAGTTTTCTCCTCACTTCAGTTTAGCCGGGTCCCTAACAACCCTGTTATCTGCCTTATAGCGCTGGAGCTATAAAACCATGAAGTCATTCTCCATATTATTTAATATCCAGCCGGAAGCTCATTTGAATACAGCTAAAGTGAAGGGAATTCTTAATTGCACAAATAATGTATAAAAAAAGTAGAGCTTCGTCCATAAGCAATAGCATGATCCCACTGTTGGTACTGGTATCACCTTACCCATAGCTTACACCTCAGAGTCATTTTAAAATCTCAGATTGACGCCTGAGTCTCATGTCTTATGTTGATGTTATTGTTATCTTTCCATATGGTGATAAATCTGTTGTATCATGAGAGTTCATCATGTTAACTCATTTCGTGACAGACTCCGTGCCTACTTCCTGTCTGTTGTGTCATGCTTTGTTTTATTGTAGGGCATTATATCATGGTTAACACCCCTACACAACACAACCATTTGGAGAGACTGTGTGCACATAAATTTTTTTTTAAAAAAGGGCCTCCTATGGCTGGTTGTGTTGTGTAGGGGTGTTAACCATGACGACATGTTCTACAAATAATGGCTGCAACATTTTCCTATAGATCAGAATAGGTCAGAATAATCACAAATACAGATGTTTAGTCCAAGCTACTGATGAAGAGGGTAAACCTGATTTGACCTGGATAGTGGATTGTCCTACTCTAACATACTTTCTGTACCTGCACGTTAACAGAGGAGCAGAATCACTATCATTATGACCTGCTGCTGAGGGTGCTTCATATTCAGTTAAGCTGATGGTGGCAAAGGTAATAGTGCCGACAGGCAGTCGTGTTGTAGTTGAGTGTTTGAGTAGTGTGAGCTTTATATGCTCATTCTGAAGTTTATAAAACAAAAATGGTATATTATTATTGATTTATACACATGGACACAAGTATCGGGACACCTACTTATTCTTTGTTTCTTCTGAAATGAAGGTAATTAATAAATTAATTCTTCCCTGTTTTTGACTGTCTCTACTCTGTCACTACTGTCCTTCCAGAGAACACAGTTCACAGATCTACTGCTCCACAGCTCAATACTAATCTGTTCTTTATTTGCTCCAGGAAGATGTTGTTGGGTTGGTTTGTTTGTTTGTTTGTTGTCCCCAACCCCCCCCCCAACTTTAAAACTGTGGCTTGTTTCTTTCCACTGATGTCTTCAGTCTGTGTGTTTTGTGTAGGCCATCTTTGAGATCATGACTTCGGAGTACTCCTACCAGCACAGTTTGAGCATCCTGGTGCACCATTTCAAAGCCAGCGAGGCCTTGAGGAAGACCATGACCACGACCGAGCACCATCACCTGTTCTCCAACATCTCTGTCATCCAGACGGTCAGCAAACGGTACGCCACTGAAACACAACACAGCACAGCAGCAGTTTATGTAAGGGTAGGTCTAGGTATTGTTGTGTTTTATAAAAAGGGATAAGGGAGAGTCTCCACATTTTAGAATGTGTGAGACCAAAGAGCATGTTTCATACATCTCAACTTTTCTTTTTATGGACATGTTTTGGGAAGCACCAGAAACATCTGGTGGAAAATTGTGGAAAATGGCATTTCTAGGTTTTTCAGCTGAAAGAAAAAAAAATAAAGATGAACTAGATCTACAACTAAATGCCAAAATAAATCATAGGAAAATCACCTAATTACAATGCTGTTTGTTCACTTCTCACTTCTCCCCATGTTTAAACAGTTTATTCAGATAAACAGGTTAAAACACAGTAACACAGTAAAACAATAGAAGCAGAAAGGAAAGTTCCCGCTAGCACAGCAACACTGTAAATAGTAACAGGTTTTAAACTGAAAGAAAAAAAACCCCAACATTTCCAAAGTGAAGAGTTACTTAACACAACTTCAACCTAATGGAATTAATTGCTAATTGAAACCCAGTAAATGACCAGCTGTTCTCTTGTCCAAGACATTTAATTTAAATTTATTATCTATACAATTTTGAAAGCATATTTTATCAGTAATAAATGTATTTTCTTTTATTTTGGTTTCTCTTAAATTTCTTAATTTTAGTTTAGTTCCAATTTTAAATAACCAATTACTACTACTAAGATACTTAGTACTCTTCCCGCATCACATATGATGCTCTTGACATGTAGAGAGAGAGAGAGGCCAATTGTGCTCTCTCAGGCTGTGGCTGCTGATGGCAGGCAACATGACATGGGATTCAAACCAGTACCATTGATGGCAACAGAATAAAAACTCTAGTATGATTACGTGCAAATGTGGAACCCATTAGGACAAAGAAGGACTTGTACTATTTATTTTAACAGACACTCATTATCATGTAAAATACACATTCTCACTATAATCATTTACTGCAGCTGACTACATTCAGACCTCGTTTAACATAATCCAGGTTTCCCAAACCAGTTTTCAACAGACAGCCGCCCTTTGGCTCGCAACAGTAGAATTGCTACTGGTATTACCTCTCTCCTCAGTCAGTGTAATCAGTCTCTACTGTTGGGCTGATATGGGACTGGTTTAGTGCTTTCTAATGTGGTGTACAGTGAACTAAGCAGCATAAAAAAGCATAGATGCCAGCAATAGGCCAATGAGGAAATAAGGAAAACCTTTTATCTCTGAGAAAAAAAATCTCAGCTTTAATGTTACAGTATTGGATTCCAGTTCATTTTGGGCCATTAATTATGAAATGTGTATACAAAGTAAAGGGGAACCTAGCATTATTTAAATGATGTAACAAATGAAGGCCTAATGTTTTCACATCACAACACAACAGTCTTTTCCAGTAGGTTTCCAAGTGTGTCAGGCCTGTGTCCTGACATGTTTTATTCCGACACTTGCGGTGTTCTCTTCTGCACAGGATATGTCGAAACATGCTAGTCAAACTGGTTTAGCAGCCCAGCCTGTGTAGGAGTCCTGTTTCTCTAAAGCTAGGACTTTCTCCACACTGAAAGGATCTCTACTTAGCCTCCGACTGGGAGAAACTGACCTAGACCAGGGTCAGCTACCTGAAAGTACAGGTACTCGGCCAAAAGGTGTGGCATGGGTCCAAGCCCAGCCGAGCAATGCATAGCTGGTTCCTCAAGCATGCCGTTAGCAGCAGGGCAGGGTGTTCGAGATTAAGCTGAGTGGGGACATGGGAGGGACTCTTTTGAAGTTGTTTTTCCTCAGGCTGGGAGTTGCCATATGGACTGAGAAAATGGAAAGGAAGCCTTAATAGAAAGGCTACTGCAGTCTGCAAAGCAGCAGTCATTGCACTCCTTACCCTTATGTCATTTGCAACATTTATATTTAATCACAATTCTGTATAGACAGCTTTGAAACAGATTTTACGTTTACATGTACATGTTTTTCCCTGAAGTTGTGTATCCAGGCCTATATTCCAATAAGCCATAAAATTAAAACCACTTGCCTAGTATTGATGTAGGTCCCCTTTGGCCCCAGAAACAGCTCTGCCTTGTCGAGGCAAGGACTCGCCAGCATTAGATGTTTCCACAAGTCTTATGTGGGATTGGAGCTGCTGGTTTAGCCTTCACTCATACATATCAATAAGCCTTGGGCGCCCATGACCCTGTCACCTGTTCACTGGTTGTTCTTCAATGGTACAATTTTGTTAACTAGAAACGGCTATTTTTCAAAGCTTATTTTCCTTGTGGATAACCTCTCTCTCTCTCTTTCTCTCTTTCGCTTTCTTTGTTTCTCCTAGGTTTTTTGAGGAACTTGAGAGGCGGCACCAATTAAACCCTGTCATTAAGGACATCAGTGATATTGTACAAGATCATGCTAGCAACCACTTTGAGCCCTATATCGTCTATTGCTCCAATGAAACCTTCCAGCAGAGGACCCTGCAGAAGCTATCGTAAGTGTCTCCATGTGGCTGTTGCTTTCCTTTCTTCTTCCCCCTCCCCCAAACATGTTCAGCAGTTCGACCAGAGGCGTCCAAAAGATGCAGTGACTGGTTGCACAGAACTTGCCAGCTTTGCCAGCACATGCTGGCCTTAACTTTTCCAGTGTTGGTAGCTTTGTAGGATCAGGGGAGACGTTTTTGCACATTTCTTGCTGAGCTACTGTTTTGGCAGTGTAGCTGCTGGTGCAGGCAGTGTACCAGATTTCACATGGTGTTGAGAAGATGAAGGTGGATTAACAGGGGTGTTGAGGAGATGAGGGTGGAGTAGCAGGGACGTTGAGGAGATGAGGGTGGAGTAATGGGGTGTCTTATGAAGTGGCTGACAGGAGGTCAGTGGAAACAAGCTTTGATCCAGAGATCAGGTTTTTAAACAGGCCCCTTATACACTGTACTGATGTACTGATGATGCCATCACATGAATATTGTTTTATTATAATGCTCTACATATTTCACAGTTTTGAATTAATAAGAAAAAGGGAGGGAAAGGGAAAATTAACGTATGCTTCATCTATCAGATCTGTCCACTTTGGCTAATACTCAACATTTCAATATCTGTATCACAAAAGAAAAAGTGGCATTGTGCACTCATGGGTCCTAATAAACAAACAGTTCTGAAAACGTGGGCTGAATGTATCAGTATGAAAAATGTCTGAAGATGAAGTTCATATGAAAAATAGTAAAGTTATATTAGAGTAGATGTAGGACTTTGGTAATGACAGTGATGAAATTGTAAAATATAAACACACAACCCTTTTACAAACTGGTTCCATTCATTTCATAAAAGAGTATAGTGGGTAAAATACTGGTAATGTATTGTTGATTTGCAATACTTGCTGTGTGTGTGTGTGTGTGTGTGTGTGTGTGTGTGTGTGTGTGTGTGTGTGTGTGTGTGTGTGTGTGTGTGTGTGTGTGTGTGTGCGCGTGTGTTGCAGTGAGAAAAACACAGCCTTTAAGGAGGTGCTGAAACAGATCGAGTGTAGTCCTGAATGTGGAGGATTGCCCATGTTCTCTTTCCTCATTCTGCCCATGCAGAGAGTTACCCGCCTGCCCCTACTGATGGATGTGAGGATACCAACCTTAAACACACACACACACACACACACACACACACACACACACACACACACAAACAAAACCTGCATAAAAAAAGAAAACACATACTTCAGCTTTATAACATGTACTAGCCTTTGCTGTTATTTTATGATGCGACTGAAGTTGCCCCTCTCCCTGTGTGTACCTTCACGCAGACCATCTGTCAGAAGACAACCAAACAGACGACCGAATACTATGCAGCTCGCTGGGCACTGAAGGCCATCAGTAAGGTACAGTGTGCACTGAAGCCTATATTCAACCAGACAGTCCTACAGGCCTGGAAATCCTGCCATTATTCACTCAATAGGCAAATTGAAGATTTATTATTTAGAAGTATTAGTTAATCAATATTGAGATTAGGTGATTCAGCTACATTCTACATTCTATAATAACTAAATAAAACAACCAAAAATTCTAGGGATGTTTGCATTTATTAAGTATACATAGTATGTGGTAAAAAAAAATGTTCAACTGTCCCATTCACAGCCCTGTTCTTTTGTCTCTGAATAAAACACACTGAAACTCTGCCCTATTGACTAGTGGTGTCTGAAGAAATAGTATAGTAAAGTATAGTGTTCAGATGATGTCCACTACAGAAGTACATGGAATACCCATAATTTGAAGGTTCGCATGCAGCTTTTTCTGAGGAAGGCCGACATTCAGACATCAGTCAACCAGTGTTGCCAGATTGGGCGGTTTCCTACCAAATTGGGTTGATTTTGCAACCGTGACAACAAGACCTTTTACCAGGAGTCGAATCTCCCAAACTGCTTTTGACACATTAAAGTCTTGATGCTTAAGCAGGGAGACCTGTGTTTGCTCGTTGTACAGTGATCTCTTAAGATCACTTTTGTTTGCTGAGAAACGAGCAAACACAGGTCTCACTGCTTAGGTATCAAGACTTGCATGTGCCAGAAGTTGCTGTGGAGATCCGGTTAATCTGGCAGTACATAGTCCTGCTAAATTCTCTTCCTCATGTAGAATTGATTTTAATATTAGATGGTTAATATAAGATGGCTACAGTTTATCAGTAGGCCATGTTGGTTTGGATTGGCATCAGCTGTTTTTGATGTTTAGGTTTGGGTGGTTTAGCAACTTGGAGGCTTTAGCAACCCTCAATACGGCACACTCTGCCGGCGAACAGCAATCATCTCTCAGGGTACAGCTGCAATGCACTGTTGCACGAGCAGAAGCCTAATGTTGAGAAAAAACGGTAGAGTGTTGAGTGTTGTCTTATTTTATTTATTTATTTATTTTAAAAATGCTCTTGTTTTTAGGTATTAGGTGTAAATCTAACAGGGTTTTAAAATTGGTCTGTTTGTGCAGTTCGCACATCCATCCCTCCAACAGTAATTTACTGGGACACGTTCATACTTGCAAGTAAACAGGATGTGACGTCGTCAACAGCTCCTTCGTTTCTGACTCTAATACAAAAGAGACTCCGGCTTGCCAAACTAAAAACCACACACAAGCAGAGCAGGCATGTATCAGCGTTAAAAAAGGCTTAATAATTATGACATTTATTTTTTGATCACATGGTTGATTGTGGGTTTGATACACCGGTCCACTAAACAGTCACTGTGGTCTCTTGAGCAAGGCCTTTAACTGTCTCAGACCTTGTAATCTGACCCTGGCTTCTAAGCTGGGATATGCGAAAAGATAATTAATTGTGCTGTACAAGTATATGTATGCTTTTTAAAAGCATATTATTATTATTATTATATTTATGAAAGGGTGGAGTGGAATGCTGGACCACAGTTCCTTTAAGAGTTTTTAAACAACAGCTGAATAGCATGGTGATTACCTCATTTGGTGTTGGCCATGCTGTGCAACAATGAGAGCTCAGGGCTGGTTTACAAGGTCATCTTATTTGTTGTGTTTATCTGTTGGTCAGCTGGTGAAGAGCTGTAATGACGGAGCCCGGAGGATGGAGCGCACTGAGCAGATGTACACCATCCAGAAACAGATGGATTTTGGGAAGATCAAGGTCTCTGCTGCAGCACTGCAATTATATTGGAGTCATCCACACTCCGATGTTTATAACACTTAAAGCCAACAAAACAAAGATTCTGTGTTACTAATGTAGTGATGACATGCTCCATAAATACATGTACATAAACACAATTAGGGAAAGCTATCTGACTGGGACCACTTTAGTAATCGTAATGGAATACATTATTATTTAATTTGTAAGGGCTTTAAGCTAAGATATGCTTGTTTTTAGTTTTGCAATGGATCTGCAGGACTAATCCACGACTGAAAGGCTAAAGACACTGCAAACACTTTGCTTAAACTGTGCTGTTAGATACATAAGCCTGAAAGCGCCTGAAATCTGCAATAGGCAAACTTCAGACACAAACATAATGTGGAGGCTCAATTACATTACATTCCAATTTCGGCATAAGTTCATTAATATGTTAAAGCATTTATTATTCTTTCTCTGTGTTTGTAGCCATTCCCGCTGGTATCAGCCTCTCGCTGGCTGCTGAAGAGAGGTGAGCTGCCCATTTGCCTGGTGGAGCTGGGTATTTTCTGGAAGGCTTTCAGCCACAAGAGCTACTGCCTGTTCGTCTTCAACGATGTGCTGATCGTCACTAGAAAAAAAAGGCAAGTCCACCTGTTTTTGTTTTTACTTCTTTATATAAAAAAGCAGTGGAGCTGAATCTGGAAAGATTCAGAATTTAAAGTAGAGGTTTTTGTTATGACAGCATATGAATGGGGCAGGATTGTCATGCTACAAGAATTGTTATTGATGCCAAGTGTTCAATTGATACCACATAATACTATGGTAAAATAAAGTAAACAGACTCTTTGGGACTCAACATCAGAAAACCAAGGGTTTGGTGCCCATGTGTAGCCAGGTTTGTGCAGCGTTTACGTTTTCTTTGAATCCTGTTTATTTTGAACACTTCCTACTTGTGGGTGCTGTGTGGTTTAAAGCTGGCTCTGAGGGTCTAGGAGGTAGAGGGGTATGTACAAGCAGGTAGTTTGAATCCTGCAAAGGACGACTGTTGCTTGGCCATCTGGTTGCTGATGTAACAGGATTGTTCATTGACGAGATAAAAGATGCAGTGGTGGTTCATGTGGGGTGAAGTAAACACGTTAGTTCTCACCCTTGTCCAACTTGGTTGCATTTTATGTAAGGGATTCTAGCAAAATGAAATTCCAGATGTATGGCAGTGGTCACCAACTCTTTGTGGAGATCTACCTTCCAGCAGGTTTTTACCTCCAACCCAAATTGAAGGGCTTTTTCACACTAGAGTGGCCCAAAGCTCCGATCTCTGGTCCTCCTGAAATTTTGTGTCTTGCTTTGAGGTGACTGGTGCAGTCTGCTGCTGCGTGTGGGCTTGCAGGATTGGTTCATTTTGTCGTGACTGCTTTCGAAAGTTGCAGTTTTCACTCATGCAGGCTGTGAAGAGTATTGCAGAATGTATAAACCATTGAAGATGTAATGTAAAGCAGTAGTGTTCGATTCTGGTCCTAAACGGCTGCAGTTGCTTCATAGTTTGAGCATAGAGTTTAGATGCTCATCTTAAGAGCTTCAGTTACATTTAAACGGATTGATATCAGTTTGGCTGTAACTCAGAATTTCAATATCTGTATTAGCCGGTTTAGTGTTTAGCACTGCAGTAGCAGGTCAGTAGCAGATGTAGAGTGGCCTGAGTGGCTTCAGGGTCAGCTCTCAGCAAGGGGAGGTTTGGATGGCTGATGTAGCATAGCATGCCTGACATACCTTCATAACTGAATAGCTGAAGCTAAGCTGCAAGCAGTCAAAGGGCCATCCCTGACTCAGGCTAGCACTCGTACAGTATCTCAGCTGAGAGGAAGAACCAGAAGCATGACTGAACTGCAACTTAGCCTAATGTCTGTCATGAATGGGAGGCCATTCTTATAACCAGTTTGCAGGCTAGCAACTCGCTTTAGCCAGGCCTTATTTCCAGGCCAGTCATTTAGCAATATAACACGAGAGGGAGTGTCTCATTCATGACAATGCAGCTTTTTTTTCAGAACCATCTCTATACAAAAAACACCTCAAAGGAGGAATTGCATTACTGGTACAACAGATGCTATCGAGGACTAGTTTTGTCAGATTGTGTCTTGGGGCATTCTTGTAACTTGAACCTTGTGTGTACGTAAGCAGCGAGGAGAGCTATGTGGTGTTTGACTACGCCACACTGGAAAACGTGGAGGCAGAAGAAGGGCAGGCTGACTCTAAGCACTACCTGCGACTCACCATGAAGCACAACAGCGAGGGGCGCTGCGAGCAGATGGCCTTTGTGGCTGAGAACAAGTAAGCCGCCATGAACGCACGTCGTCTCTAGCTCCATCTGCTGGCACATATGTAAATTATTATGAGCCAGCATTTGACAGCTTGCAACATCCTGTATATCACGGTGGGAGAATAATGAACAGTAATGACTTCCAATATTTTTAAAGAGATGTGTACATATGGATGACTGTGTTTACAGACTGGACAGAGCTCGCTGGGTCACTGCTCTGCGAAGGCACAAGCAAGCAGACAGTATCCTTAGCGAAGAAGGTGAGTGGTCAAATATTAGAAATCATTCAGAAAGACAATAGCATATTTTTTTTATCATCAATAACAGTTGGAATGGGGCTATTTTCAGCCTCTGGTTATGCAGAAATTATGAGCCAGGACAACTTTTTGAATAAGGTCATTTACAGTGGAATGCAAAAGTTTGGGAATCTTTGACAAGAAGCTCAAAACGTGGTCAATCCACCCCAGTGTTCAACAGTTTGCTAATTGCAGTCATATTGTTCGTTATATTTGAACTTTGTCAGGCTACAGGACTTGTTTCCAAACAGGTTGCCTTCTAAAGACTGGTTCATCTTCTACTCTAGTTCTTTTCAACCCTGGTCCTGGAAGCACCCTGTCCTGCACGCTTTAACACACCCCCTGCAACTCTGAAAAGGCTTGTTAATCAGCTGATTGAATCGGCCATGTTTGGTTGGGACACTGTTCTACGCAGTAAAATTATTTTTGCGTGCCACTGTATCAGGTATTTTAAAGACAACTAACACCCTGCAGATTTTTAGCTCCAACGTTACTCCTTTAGGGGTATATTTGCATATGTCATGTGGTGGATCTCCAGGACTAGGATTGAGCACCCCTGGTATTAGAGGGTTATCATGTAAAATTATTGCTTTTCTGGTACAAAAACCACAACATTTGAGTTTGTGAATATGGGATATGAATCCTAAGGAATGTATATCAGGAACTTCTATTCCCATAGAATTTGTAGGCCAATGCTAACAGAACAGTCATAAGGACACCATGCTTGTTTGTGTATATTTCAGCCCTTCCTCAATATGAAGCTACCAAAGCCTATATGCCTAAGGAGCCAGATGAGCTAAGTCTGCAACAGGCTGAAGTGGTCATCGTCCTGCAGGAGGTGGAAGGTAAGGAGGCATTGTAACATCTGAACAGCTCCCTCCCCCAAAATTTGAGCCATTGTGGATCAATACCAGCTTAAACTGGCTTGGAGCAAGATCAATGTGTGCTTATGTGATGTCAATGGAATATTTAACCCTAAAATGACTGAATTGAAGGCAGTGGGGAACATTGGCCATGTCATGTGCAACTGAAGCTGTTTTAGGTGCCCCCTGGTAAGACATCTGTAGAAGTGCAGAACCTAGTATGTCCAGTTCAGTGTGTTATAGTGACTTCACACATACAAGCTTCAAAACTGAGAGTCATCTGAAGTCATGTGGTTTAACCCACTGAATCATTTGCCTGTGTTATCGTTTAAAAAGGGCTGAGTAAGGCCAAATGGAATTCCAAAAGGCCAAAAAAAAGCCGTTTACATCACCAACGGCACTCTGAATCATCAAAATGAGTCCAAGCTGTCTGTTCTAGGTTGGTGCTATGGGGAACGAATGAGGGATGGCGAGAGAGGCTGGTTTCCAGCAAGCTGTGCTACCCAGATCACCAACCGCACTGCCCTGGAGTCCAACATTCAGCGCATGGAGAGACTGCGCAAAGAGACCAACGTCTGAGCACACTTTGCAACTACATCACATGAGTGCCCCTGCTGAAGAACTGCATGAGAGGGTGGAGCTGTTATAGTGACTTTGCTCACACTGAAGTAATTTTACTTTACAGAGCTCAAATTTGAACTTGATCAAACCTGAAAGAAAACCCAGAGGAGAAAGTTCGTCTTTATCTTTTATTGAGCTTGCCTTTTGTTAAAATTCATGTTTGGATACATAAAAAGTTATTTAAAAATGTCAAACTGACCAGATATCAAATTACTTCTTTTAAAAACCATTTGGTGTAAAAACTTAAGACCGATTTAGAAAAACATCTGCTGTTTCCCCAAAACTTTTAGCTGTCACATAAAAAGAATGGAAAAGAAAACAGGTCTGCATAGATTCTGCAGGCAATCGGTGGTAATCTGGTCAAACGCATGTTGCAAGCTTAGACGATCGTCAGGTCAAATCTGGTTCTTATTGCTCAGATCTTGGATGTTTCTTCTTGTTGACAAAAACTGAAAGCACAAGAACGGAGAGAAACAGTTAATTCAGCTTCAGTCAAAAGTGCCGTGCCTAGGGTACTGTAGTTACTCTGGCTTTCTAACTGAACTTCAATTGGAAACGACCATGCACATAAAATGTCACTCAATGATGCAAACGCCAAAGGCACAATAGAGTGTGCTGGAGCCGGGCATTTAGTTTGCTTTATCAAATCCACAGTGTTAGCTCGTGCACTCACTGAACAGGCTGATCTAGCCTTATGTCAATGGAAAGTGCAAACTGAAGCACTGCTCCAGGGCAATCAGAGTTTAACCGAGCTGGGCACTTTACCAAGATGCCATCCTCTGTGGCATGTACCCTTCCCTTTCCCGTGATTCTGGTTAAACCAGCACACCAGACAAGAACATAATGTGAAATATTTAACAGTTACATTTCAGAGGATTGGGAGGTGGTCTGGATTCAATAGTTTGTTTTAATGCACTACCCATGCACCCACACTGGAAATCTCAAATGCATAACAGCTGCCAGCATTGCCAGGGTACCAGCTATGTTTACAGGTGCTGTAACGTTTTAATGCAGTTTGAATTCTCTTCACCCTTTAGTGATTAGAGCCATTACATTTATTTAAAAAACAAAAAAAACTGCCCCGCTCTAACATTTACTAAGGGCTTGGCAAGGGTGGCATTGGTCTCCTTTTGGCAAGTGCCAATCAAGAATCCAAATATTATCCCGAGAAAACCCCTCAACAAACTAGGCGCGTGTATAGAGTACCACCCATGACCGCGTAAAAATATCTGCATATGGGCTGAAGTGAATTCTGTTCAGTATTGGCCATCACTCAGGAGTTAACAGAAGAGTGATTTGATTCTAGTAAATCATTTAGTTTCAGACACCTATACCAAACAGGTTTCCTTTTTGCTCCTCATCGTCATAAACTATGCTTCCTAAGGATTGTGCATATCAGTATTCAAAAATTTCAAGATATGCCCAACCAGTTTGATCAGTCTGTCATTACAGTTTTTTGTTTTGAAAGTGTTCATGTTTTCAAGCAGTCCTATAAACGCTAAATGAAAGCTAACAAATTCCAAAATTAACCTCAATCCAAAACCCATATCTAAATCTTACCCTTAGAAAACTCCAGCTCTATCCACACACTTTAAAATAAAAAAATTGCCTCCAAATAATACATAGCCATACAAGTGTGACAAATTATAAAACACAACACTTGAAACATAACTAGCTGCATGGCATACCCATGAACAAATCACTCCAAGAATTAGTAATCAAAAAGGTTTGAAACCAACCCGGCAGGATGGTGCAAGATGGTGAAGCCGGTGGGGGTTGTTCTACTCTGCCCCGCCTTGTTCGGCTTCGGGAGCGGCTGATTTGTCGGCGGATGCTTCTGCTGCCTTGCTGTCCTTGCCGTCCTGAGGCTTGGTGGTCTGGGTCCGTCTGCGGCGGTAGTTGAAGTTGCGGCGGTAGCGGCGCTGGCGGGGCTCTTGGTTTTGGCCACCCTCACCCTGGTTCTCCTTGTCCTCTTCCCCTTCCCGCGGTGGCCGGGGACGGGGTGGACCCCTGCTAAATATAGACGTTGGTTACTTACATCACATACTAAACTGAAATTAAGAATGGTTACATAACCAAGTAGAGAACTGTAAGAAATATGAAAAGTGATTAACATGAGCATTTACTATCCGAAGCTGCAACAGAGAGAACAGAATGCCTAAACATTTTAAAACCTTTTTAGAGAACGGTTTGTCATGGCCAATTCCAAGATACCATCTAGTCTCCCTTAAAATATGATCTACTGCCCCTGAGAAGTAAACAATTTCAAATGCATTTCTTTCTAGCTTTTGATTACTCATTAAACTGAGCACACAGGACAGTGCTTCTGATTTTGCATGTTTGGCTTAACAAACAGCCAGATTTGGTTAGCATCATTCTGCATCGTTCGGCAGGGGAGGAACAAAGTCATCCATTCAACTGTACCAGTACCCATTTGTGGCAGAGATCTATTAATGATTAGTGTCTGTGACAAATTCCATCAATGGCCACAACAAAACCGCCAATGTTGGGTTAGTCACATGTCCCTCATCATCTCAATGTTGCAGCCTCATGGCAGTGAACACAACATGCAAACCTTGGTCTGAACCTTGGTCGGAAGCCTCTGTAGAAGTTCTGCCTCACTGGTTTGTTGCCCTGATCTGGACCGCCCTGGTTCTCATCGCCTTCCCCACCCTAGAAACAGAGGAGCACAAAAAGTTAACACACAACAAACACTATGCAACACTGAGTGACCAAGTCTAAGTCAGTTAGACATCTTCGAGAACAAATTGGACCATGTCACAAGCACTATATTCCACAATTTGGCCTTTTTCAATGCCAACTTCAACACTAAGGGCTTTACACGCTTTTTCTAAGGGCTTTACACCCCCCCCAACTTCAGCCACCAGCATACCTCAGTCATCTCTCCCCTGGGTGGTGCGTTGGTGTAGGGGGGCCGGCGTCCATAGCGCCTTCTCACATAGTAAGGGGGATAGCGCCGTCTGCCCGGGAAGGAGGGTTTGCGTTGTTGTTGCTCACCCTCAGGTGCGTTATCTCCACTCTCTCCCTTTTCACGCACCTCTCCCTCCCCGTCACTCTGATAGTTCTCCTGGTAGTCGCGAGGAGGTCCTCTCCTGCGTGGGTACCGCCTGTACCGGTTCCTGTCAGCTGCATATTTGCTCCCCTGAACGGGAACGCCGCCTGGCCCGGTGACATTGGCTGCCTCAGCACCCTGAAAAGACATTTGGAAAATATTTTTAAACAAGGTAATAACATGCACATTTACAATACACAAGCGCCAGGCTACGTTCACACAGCAGGACATAATATTTATTAAAAACTATCAGCAGTGTGAACATTATTTAGTTAATTCTGCCCCTGTTTCAAAAATTACCCTAGATAGAGCACACCTCCAAAATGTGGCCACAGGACTGACAGCAAGCGAGTCATTTCTTTTTTTTTTTTTTCTGAATTCAAGCTGTAAGCTGATCTGTAGGTTAGTAAAGCTGCATAGAGCGCCAACACCTTAAGGCACTGGTCAGATGCCTGGCATTTTCAGTTAAAGATACTGGGACTCCCATTAAAGTTAGTTGCTAGGTCTACTAAGGGTTTTTTGTTTTTTTTTGTTTTTTCTTCTCTCTTTACACTGCTGAAAGAAAATGACATGGTAAGTTTTAGGAAATCAACCTCACCTTTTCCCCCTCAACCACATCAAACTCCACAGTCTCTCCATCCCCAACACTGCGAAGGTATTTCCTTGGGTTATTTTTTTTAATGGCCGTCTGGGGACAAGCAAAAAGCATTGATCAGGACACCAAACTATTTACTCTGCATATTAAAGTTACAAAGAACAAGAACAGAGACACTGCAAATATTTACCTGGTGTACAAAGACGTCTTCCTTGGTGTCATTTCTTAAAACAAGCAAAGAAAGATGTGATCAAGTCGGTGACGGAGACATGAGATCCAGTTAATTGAGATAAACATGAACCAACTGGCTTTGGACAGTGATTAGCACTCTTGAGTAAACAGTAGTGTGTTCCTGCCAGAGCAGTCAGCATTCTGGCTGTAAGCATTTCAGAGCTCTAATAGGATTGAGGATGTTCCCTGACCCACATATAATGACTGGTATCTAACTGCAAGCAGTTTACCTGTTGATGAAACCGTAGCCATTCCTTACGTTGAACCATTTCACTGTCCCCAGGACCTTTGTTGCTACAGGAGTAAGAGGGGGAAAAAAAGATTATGAATTAGGAACGCCACTCTTGCAATGTTTCAAAAATCATTGTTTGAATGCACATGAGAGGGTTTTGTGCTTCAAGTGAGAATGCAAACAGCACAGCCATGAAGAAAAGGAACCCGTAACCATTGCCAAATTCTAAGCAGACATTTAGAGGGAATCTATTTATATCCTCCAACTGTCGAGCTGTTTATAGACTCTGATGTAAAACCACTGCTCTGCATAGCCAGCTGCTCGTATCAGGGTCTTTCTTCAGAACAGGACTCATGTTCCTATATGGGTTTGTGTTCTGACCCTGCGAGTCTGAATTAACCCGTGATCAAGCAGTCCTGACACTAATACTAAACCAGTCACAAGCCTCATAACCACATATGTGATATTCTAGATATGGTGCTACGGGATCTCCATATTCATGCATTAATCATCGCCCACTTCTTCAAGGAAATGAGACACGGAGAGTGAAATAAGGAAGACATTATGATGTTACACGTGGTGTTACACGTTCCTGCTCCGAGGCGGGTCCAAGTTTACCTCAGGAAAATGACTGAAAATGCGTGATGGTCTCTTATATGGAGAGAACACCGTCCTTCTGCAGCACGACTCCTCGCTGCTGGTTCAAAATAAACCCAAAATGTGATCCAGCTAAGATAATGATCAGCCGCTAGCGAGGTAGCTAACTGGCTAGCTAGCAACACCGCTGCTGCGCTTACAGATGCTAGCTAGCTAAGTTAACCGTAGTAGCCAGTTAGCCACTAGCCTCAGCCATGTGGTTGGACTAACGCCAGGTAGAAAATAGTGAATTTAACGTCCGTGTGGGATCGACCTCAGCGCTGGTTAGAAATGGATATCGAGCTTCCAGAGCCGACGTTTTCTCGCGGAACGACCGGTTTCCGTTAAGCTCGCTCGGCTTATCCCAAATCGTGCGTGCTCGACGCTTAGACAAAAGAAATCCCCATCATCCGAGCAGCACGGCGGACATTTTGGGATCGGTAACTTCGGCGAGCTAGCTGCATCCTACTCGGCGTGTTCCCTGGATCATTTTGAAAGCAGGCAAACGCGCCTTTTTAATTTTAAACAGTATCCAGCAGAGCATCCCTCCCGCCTGCGCCGACTTCAGCGTCACCCAACCGGGGGGGTCGGCTCGCCTGCGTTCGGGCGGAGGATCCGGAGGCCAGCAGGCAAACAAAGAATAGCTTGAGCCTGTTTGGCTGATAAATTCACTAATACGCGGCGATGAACACCCCTGAAATAGCTAATGTAATTACGGGGGGCCATACTGTAGTATGCTGCAGAGATGTGTGAAACCACATGCCCCCTAAGGAGACCCACTGATACCCTGAAGACTCTAGCTAGGTAGATAGTAGGTAGCTAGCCAGCTAGTTCGCTAACGTTGGGGATGCCTGAAGCTGAGGTAAAAAGGGGTCACGATCAAGGCCAAACTCCTCTTGCTGTAAAGATGCTGAACAGAGAACTACCCCAATGTCTCCGCTCTGCTCAGACTTCCAGAAACGGTTGGCTACGTTTAAGCTGCCACATTAGTAGTCGTTTTATTCGCGTAATTGCGGAGCTACAGACAGTCCAAACCACGCTAGCTTGCCGAGTAGCCGGCCGGTGTGCGCGCACACACACAGGGAGAGAGAGAGGCCTCGTGTTAGCAAAGTTAGCTATAGCTACAACGCTAACCGCTCGATTTCGGAACCCGCGCGGACGAACCGCAGCACGCTCCTCGGTTTAAATTGGGAGCCGTGTCAGAATTAACCGTCGAACTGAACACGATAGCCAACGGCCGTTGAGAGTCATGTTATGAATTATTATTATTATTATTATTATAAGCGTTATTTTTCTCAACTAGCTGTACTAAACCACGAAGACACTCCACGGTACGCTGACCACGTTGGAGGCTCGTAAAACGGGAGTCGTGTTTTCAACGTGGACAACCTGGCGACAATACTAACGACAGAGCCACGGCGAGGGTGTCGTTGAGTTAACGCTACTTTTGTAAAATAACAGCATGCTCGGGCAGCTAGCTAGCTAACCGAGGTATCAGCCGGACATTAGTCTCAACAACAAGCGAAATTAACTGGACAACACGGGCAGGTTTATCATTAACGCCAGCTCCCTTACCGATGACCTTCTTATCCCCCGCGGTAGCTGCGGCTGCCGGGCTGGATGGGCTCTCCGCATCGGCGGCAGGCGGCGGCTGCTGCTGCTGTGTTTCGGCCTCGCTGCTCATGGTGGTTCCCTGTTGGTAAAGCCGGCGGTTGCTCTCTAGTGTGTTTTCCCGGTGCTAGATGGTAACCTGGGCCGGCGGTGGTGGGGGCTACTGCCTTCGGGCTCTCAGCTTTCCTTTCTCCGCTCCCGTTGCCGATCGAACTGGACGGAATCAGAAAACATACTGGAGGATATTCTCGAGCCGCCATCCCACTCTCTCAGCCGATTGGTCGAGATATTCCTCCTCGACTGACGTTGATCACTTTGCGAAAGCTCATTGGGCCACTCCGTCGTCAGTTAAGTCCTGTATTTACCCATCGTGTCTCTGATTGGTTCGTTCCGAAGAAGGCAGCTAGAAGCGAAAGCATCGCTGTGACGGAGCCAGCTACAGTATGTAGAAGCGCTATAGCACACGTTCAATACTAGTGTCTAACGTACATAGACTAGAAATACAGCCGGTTTAGGAAAACCATTCATTTACAATTACTAATGTGCAAAGTTACCTTTGACAGATCTTTCTAAACGTGCTTCCACTACAACAGCTAGCTATAATGCATATTTATGATCCAGCGCCGTTTACATACACAATAAAACAGTACACTAAAGAAATGTCTACATAGGCAGAAACCCCTTCTGATAAGCTTTAAAAATGAAATCCACCAATTTTTCGAAATACCTGCATATTATATCACTCAGGGTGTTTTGGTGTAGTTACTACTGTAGAGAAACTCAGACTTGTGCATGTGGAGGGAAGCAGGGGTTGCAATATCTAGCTACAACCCCCCTTGAGCTAGCCATTTTATTTACTAACCAAAATAATCACTGAAACTACACGTCGTGTATGTAACTATTGGCATAATAACACATTTAATGCATTAATAAACGCTTTAGACGTGAGGTTCCTCATCACCAACACTGATCAGAGGATTTCACACCAAATCACTTTGAATGGCATTTATTTATTTATTTATATTTTTTTTTTTACACAACTAAACGTACCAAAATGTTAAAAATCGTATCAGTTAAGGGTTGATACTTGATAGTGTGCTATATTAGCATTAGCAAGATTGATAGTGTCCTAAGGTAACACTAGTCACGAGCTCAAATGCTAATAACATAGCACTACCTAGCTTTAAGCTAGTGCTATTTTTTATTATTTATATATATATATATATATATATATATATATATATATATATATAAAAGGACATTTCTGTGGACAGTGCCCAATAACTGAGCTCAATTATGATATGAAAACATAACCCAGCTGTAGCTTTGAACGTTATGTACTGAAGCAGCGCTCAGTATCCAGTGGCCCTCTCCGTTTCTGCAGTGTGAAACCATAGCGCAGCCACTCCATTACCAGGGCAACCAGGCACCGAAATGTGGCACTGAATGAACCATCAACCCAGATATTAGCAAGGTCTATTTTTAACCCTGCGACGGATATGCTGAGCGAATTCATAATTTCACATTCACATAGGTGTAAAGCCCGTTTCAAAGCCACAGGCTCTGCCCACTGCATTTTAAAAGGGAACACTCTGCGGCCGGCGAGGAGACAGACCCTTGGCCGACTGCGAGACAGTCCCACACCGCCCCCTCCCTCTTTGTCATGTAAATGGCGCGCTGGCACTGCTGCGGAGTAGCTGGACGATGTGTGAAGAGCTTGTTGTTAATGGCCAGGCCCTGTTGTCGCACACACAAAGACGGGCTTTAACATTGACCCCAGAAACCTCCCACCGAGCCCAAAACTCTTCCTGCACTCCAGCTGAAAGGGCTCTTTTGTGTGGAGGGGACAGGGTCCAAAGCATGAAGGGTGGGGAAAGGGGGGTAGGTTAGTATGTAGGCTATGGTTAGACACTGAAAGACAATAGAAATTTAACAGTGAGGAACTGGCAAGTCAGGTGTGGTTTAAGCTCGAGTGGGTGCCTTTTGAAGTCTGGATGTTCTCGGAGACCATGGGGCATTTTTTTTAGTTGGTGAATGGGTTTTATTTTTTTAACAGCAGGTCAAAGGAGATACGTGACAGTGAAGTGTCACCACAGCGGTAAAATGGATCCCTGGAAATCACGGAAGTCTTTTTATTAGAAAGAGAGCGGAACCATTTCTTACAAAAAACCAAAAAAAAAAAACTTTGGCTGAACTTTATTCGAGGGTCCTTGGCATAGAAAGTGGTCAAACAACATTGTGAATAGTTAATTGGAAAGTGATCCAAAAGATGGGAGAATGAAAGTATTCTTCTTACGGCTCAGCAGGAACAGAGGTGCTTGTGTCCGCTGTTTTTATTATACGCGTCCTTTATGAATTTACAAGAAGGCCTTAGATATCGGTTATTCATTGTTAGTCATGGTTACAAACTGAGGAGGGAAAAATAAACAAGCTTTCTGACTTGGTGAGACTGTAGTTAGACAGAGGAGGTTTAAAGTCACGCTGAGGACAATTCCTTTCAACAGAAAAAGTCAATCATAGGCTCACCTATCTCTTTCCTTTTGCCAACAGAAATGTACCAAATGCTATACAGTAATAACAATAATGATTAAAAAAGAAGAGCAAATCATCACATCTCTCCACATTGGGCAATGACGATGGGTAGTTTTGGCTTGTTGTTGGGTCCTGTAGGCACGTTCTGCAACAGATGTTTAAAGAAAGCAGTTAACCAAAGAAAACTTTAAAATATTTTTTAAAAAGTAATGCTAAAAAGTAAGTTGGTGACAAGGCCCCACAGATGGTCATGACATTTTTAGTCAGTCCCAACTTAAACTCCCTAACTCGGGCATACAGCAAAACACGTGGAACTTTAAAATGGCCCTGAGGACTAGTGCGAGATTTGCAATGTTCTACAGCAATCTAGGTTTACTTGCAATACAACTGCAACTCAAACCCCCACGTTAGATCAATTGAAAAATTATTAACAATATTAAAGCAAGATGAACAATATTCCAAACTAATCAAACCAACATCAGTACTGAATACAGTCAATCCTCAATCAATATCCCAACATCTAATGGCAGTGAGCCCAAGCATTTCCACAGAAAGATGTTATGGCTGTGGGATTTCAGTCTGACATAGCAAAGGCACATCTAATCCCATTTGTTCAGTTGATCAGAGTTTTCAAACTATTGCCAGTGTTCCAATATTGATTAGTTATGGTGTATGCTTGTCCTTAGTTGGAATGAAATCCTGCAGACAAACTGGCCCTTCAGATTTACATTTATAGCATCTGGCTTATGAGCCAAGTGTATGTCACTCTGGATAAGAGCATGTTGCACAGATAAGTGTATGTAGTGTTGGGAGCCCAAGAGTGGTGTGGTGTAGTCTGGTGTGCTTGCCAAGGAATTGAACCCTAGTCTGCCACGGGGGAGGCAGTGTTGTTATCCCACCACACTACATCACACCTACTGTCAAAGACAGAGGGAAATCCACAGTCAGACACAGAGCCTGGGCACCCCTAATGTAGTGGAAAGCCCTTTTTAGAAGAGTAGAAGTTGTTACTGCAGCAAAAGAAGCCAAACTACCTATTAATACCTGAAGAAATGTAGGATGAGCCTGTCTACAAACGTCTTGGCATATAGGGCTGTTTTTCCCTAAACATGGATGAATGAATCTCCAGTGGAAACTTCTTTTAGTCTAGGCCTGGCTTAATCTAGGTCTGGGAAACTGGCACATGGTGTACTTTGTCGTGAAGATGAAGTGCTAACCAGGTTACTAGACAGAATGTAGGCATACCATAAAGACGAGAAAAAAAAAAAACAACAACCCACAACTCAGACCAGCATGATCTCAGTAGGTTTACCACAAGATTCAAACTACGCCAAGAACAGAAAAATCAGACATGCTGAGTTGACCGCATTTGAGTGATCGATGGACTGTGTGTAGGACATTAAATGACACCATAAATGTATATGAATATGGATTGAGCTCATATACCAGTCACAAAGCCAGCTAACTAAAACACATCAAGGTTTTGATATACATTAAAAGCACTTCAAATTCAACAGCTTACCTCAATTTTTCTCATGACAAGCAAACCATCCACCACTTTTCCTGAAATGAGGATAAACATATTTAGTAAATAACAGATAATAAAAATAATAATGTCTCTGAATGTCTCAGAACACATCCTAATTATCAGCACAGATCGGAAGTGTGTTTATACTTGTCAACTTTGGCGCGATTGCTCTGTTAGTGCAGCCTGATCTGGTGGGTCTTGGCCAGTTTTTAAACAAATTTTGATGTATGAACACAACAATAATGTACAATTTTACAGCTTTATTGCACGTCATGAACAAATTAACATGTGTACATTATAAAAATCATGGTTTTAATACTGAGATCAAGAGACTGGTTTAAGGAACCAGAATTGTTTAGATTTTTTAAAAATGTAAACATTTTAAAAATAGCTTTCCCGCTAGTTATTGCGTGAATCACGCAGGACCCGAGAACACACACGCCTTATGAAGACCTCTACTTGCAGCCGTCTGTCATACGTGTGTCATATGAGTCACCCCCTTCCTTTTAGTTCTATTACAAATATGTCAGTATGAACGCAAAGCAAGCCAGGATTGAAATGTTTCACTTGGTCTGGACCAAGAGAACCGAACTACAGGTCCTGTAGTGGAAGAAATTTTGATTTATATTTAAACATATAAACTCTTCTTCCACCCAAAATGCTGTTGTTTCAAGGGCCACCACCTCCAGCTAGATCTTCTCTTACTCACCAAATACTACATGCTTCCCATCTAACCAGTCACACTTTGTACAGGTGATGAAAAACTGGCAGCCATTTGTTCCTGGGCCACTGTTTGCCTGTGAAGACAAAACCAAAGTTTACATCATGGGAACTGTTTGAGTGGTGAAGGTTCAGGGCTAAAACATTACTGGAGAGGTACTGGAGGATAACATTCTACCATGATCTAATGATTGTCCTTATCAGGGGCATAACTTAGTATAATTTATAAAGTATAGTGCTTACTGAATACTGTAGCAATCACATTACAGATGGTGTAACTTTCCACATCCACTCAGATCAGCATATGAAAACTCCCCACTTTGTTTCTTAAATGCTTCAACTTCAGTGATGGTCCATTCTAGCTGACTGTTAATGGTGCCATCACTGACTAAAAGGATGATACACACCCTTGAAAGCCCAGCACAATCGAAACCCTTTCATTCACACATGTATGCAGCCAATGCGTCAGTAACGACTACAGAGGTATTTTACATTTGCATAGAGTGAGGAAGATTGGCTTACCATAGACAGCAGACCTGGAGCAGAATGCTTCAGTTTGAAGTTCTCATCTGCAAACGGCCCCCTGTAGATACTGCAAATCCCTGTGCCGTCTCCCTGTAGGAAAACATGAACATTAGAGGCCAATGCCGCATGCCTCACGTGTATTTCATGACTTTGTTATGAAAAAGACTTTTGTTAGACACTGGTTACCATTTGTCCTTATGACAATATAGATAACTAAATCCAAATGACTAATGAATGACAAATGAATTTTGAAGAACATCATCTATAAAGCTGAAAATTCAGGGATATGAAAGGTTTTGTTAAACACTAATAATTCACTGGTTACTGGAGTTGCAGCTGATGTGTTTGGCCACTAGAGGGAGGTGATTGACAGTGCTGATACAGGAGTCATCCATAAGGCCTATTCTACAAAATACAAAAAAAAAATATCACTGTGTAGGAAACCCTTTATTTCACCCATAGGCTAAGGGATGGGTACCAATCAGCACCTGAACTGCCCCAGCTTAAAAAGCCAAAGTTCAAAGCCCCTGGAGCAGAGCTGAAGGGCCTGAACGGCCTAACTCAAGAGCCCAACAGTGGCAGCTTAGCGAACCCAGGTACTGAACACTGTAAACCCAGCATCGGACCCTCAACACTGTAATCAATAACCCAGCACTCTGGGTTACTGAGTGCACTCAGTGGTCAATCTGTTTTGGGCATAACCAATCATATAATCTACGGTTAATGACAAATGTTTGTGGACACTCCTTCTAATGAATGCATTCAGCTACTTCAAGTTGCACACATTTCTGACACAGATGTGCAAATGCGCACACAGTTTGTCGAGTGCCTGTAGAGAAGTACTGCCAATAGAATAGGACTCTCTGGTGCAGATGAGCATGAAACAAGAGTATAACGACAGAGTTTGTTTCTCTTCCATCTGCCTTAACGGCACAGTAAAAAAGAGCTTATGTTCTGGAAGCAAACCTTTGTACTTCTTTCCCCACCATCTCAAAAGACATCCACTACTTTTCGACAAGATATTTGTGATATTTGTTATTTTTTTCACAACCAGCTTATTCTGCTTCAGTATGAATCACATAATAGATGTTCACAAAATTACAGGTAGGGTAGCATGGGCCCCCTAAGTTAAATACACTCCTATTTTGCCCCAGAAGGTGATCAGCCTTTAAAACTGTACTCATGGGTTAGTAATAAAAATATCTGATTTCCCCATTTAACATTCATGTTTGCAACATTTGACAGACACCCATTTCCAGAGCACCTTACCTATAAACCATCATAAATGGTATGCACTGATCAGCCATAACATTAGCACCATCTGCCTAATATTGAGTAAGTCATCCTTGTCCCGGCACAACAGATTTGACCATTTGAGGAATGGACTCCACAAGACCTCTAAAGACGTCTTTGGTGCAAGATACCACAGGACGTTCGCAGCAGGTCCTTCACGTCCTATAAGTTGTGAGGAGGGGCCACCATTTTCGCATCAACAAGACTTAGGTCTGAGCCCATGACCCTGTCACTGGTTCACAAATGTCTTGTTTTGGACGACTATCGTGTTTCGGACCACTGCATACCAGGAACCCTCCCAGATGATGTTCGGACACAATCTGGCTAGAAGATAATCTTTGTCAAAGTGGCTAAGATTCTTATGCTTGCCCATTTTTTCTTTGATCACCTTCAAGAACTGATTGTGTACTCTCTGCCTAATATATCCACTCCTTGACAGATGCCTCTGTAGAGGAAAATTATCAATGTTTTTCACTTCACCTGTCAGTGGTGTTAATGTTATGTCTGATCTTTGTATGTAACAGTAACGTTAAGTGTGATGCACCAACTTAATCCTTGTCTCAGTAACAAATGCACAGCCGAATGCAGATAATGTTTTATTCAAGGTGAAGAACAACATGCAGGGCATTGTGCAGTATAACCATCCTCTAATTTTATCCCTATTTTGTCATTCCATATCAGACCACTGCATAATTTATCTGTAAAGATGCAAATTCAGATATTGCGCCTGAAGTCTGTAGCAGACTTGTACAGCATGACTGCAAAAATCAACAACCACACCTTATATTCTGAAACTGCATTAGCTGTGGAAAAACAGCTGTTCTGATAAACTGTGTAAACACTAGTTATCACAGTTTCAAATGTCAAATGCTTGTGCCCTGGTTTCTTTTCCTATAATCTTACAGATTAATGTACTTTATCATACCCTCTTCATATCAACTCCACTATGAAGAACTTTGAACCAGTAAAAGTCTCTACAATCCACTATTTCACCTCTCACTAACTCAATTATTTTAAAAATAAACAGTGGAATTCCCTTTCATTTTAAAATCTATCTGTAATGTTAATTTTTAAATGCTATTTTAAATAAAAAATAAAGACCAATATCCCGCTCAATGGGCCTCATTCAACTGAACAAATCCCAAATAAGAAAACGCTGGTGATAGTCAGAACTAGGCCTGCACAATATATTGATTCAGCATTGCCTTCACAACATGTGCTTGTGCAATTGTTACATTGCAGTGTAATAACATAATAACGTAAAATTAACAAATTAAAGGATACAGATCATGCTACAACTCGATTAACGCAAAATGAGAAATTGTACTGTTCTCATTTTAATGACATAGCTTCCAGAGGCAGATCATCACTCAGCTAATAATCACTTATGTTTAATATGTAATTGCTAAAGAAAATTACTGAAATGTGTAGTTTTTTTTTTCCAATATCCAAAGTCCTGCTCAAAAGTCTTTGTGAAAACTCCATGAATGGGTTCTAAGAGGAAATTCCTGCTTAAGAACGGTTGCTAAATAAGGCCCAGTGAACAAGACTTCAGCATCTCAGGTTAGGAGTTTCAGGTTTTTTTTCTCACCAATATCTAATAGACCTAAACATGAAAGCTGTGCAAAATAACCACACTGTGTTTTCTGTTCAAACTACACCTGCACCAGGCACAACTGTTCAAATTTAAGCATGTAAACGCTTGCCTACAGTACCAAATATATAAAAAAACTTTTATTAGATCTCCCTCTTTGAAGTTCCCTGGACTTTGTCCCTGATTATCAGAACTTTATTTGGGTCAGCAAAGTGTGTTGAAAACTTGTTTATTAAACAAGTGCTACAAACTATACAGTCCTAAGCAAAAGATGGTCAAACGACATGTTAGTTGATTTGGAAAAATCCTCCACAGAAAACTATAAAACTATAACTATAAGAACTATTTATGTGCTGAATTTAACATATTGAACAATAAACATAATCTGATACTGATCAAATTGATAACATAAAACCATCAGCACCACTGACCGAAGTAAACAATGTTGACTTTCTTCATCTACAGGGGCATCTGTCAAGGGGTGGAATATATTAGGCTACAAGTTAGTCAGTTCCTGAAGGTGATGTGTTGGAAGCACAGCCAAACTGTGATGGCTAGACTGGGTCAGAGCACCTCCAAAACATCAGGCAGGTAACTACCATAAGTGCTCCAAGAAAGACAACCGGTGAACTAGCGACAAGGTCATGGGCTCCAAAGACTCACTGATGTGATCCATGGAGGTACCACCTCGCAACTTACAGGGCTTAGCAGGCTCTGCTGCTAACATCTTTGTGCCAGATACCACAGGACACCTTCAGGTCTTGTGGGGACCATGCCTGGAATGGTTAAATCCGTTGTGGTGGCAGAAGGGGGACCTACTTAATATTAGACAGATGTTTTGTGTTAAGCAGGTGTTAATGTTATGGCTGATAAGGTAAATACAATGTGCAATATGTTAAACAGATAAAAACATATACAAAGTCTGAACATTTGATCATGCATTAAAATGTGCAGATGTACCTTCACTGCAGAGCATTTGCACTTATTTTCAGTTGGCAAAATCAGTTAAATTTGACCAGGGTGCCCCCCTCCAAAAAAAAGATGCTCTTCCTGTCAATCCTGATTATGTTTACATTTAAAATGAATAATGCAAAATGCTTGTGCTTTTTAATACTAACAAGTGAAGTACTTAATCTACCACTCTAGAAGTAGTCATGAGTGAATGACACCACTGATTAAATACACAACCACACAAAGCTTCTTCACAAGTCTGTAAATTGACTAAGACTAAAACATCAATATTTAGAAAATGTTAACGTGGCCAAAAGCTTGGACTCCATCACGCATTTGATAGACTGCAGATGCAATTTATTTCACCACACCTAGAGCGCAAATACATCAGGTCTTAAACAAATCCACAGGTTAAACAGCTGCTGTGTACTTTGAATATCATTTTGGCACAAACACACAAGTTTATGTAAGCCACCTATACGCCATACAAGACTAGTGACCCACTTAGTTCAGAAATATTCCCCAAACTTACATTTACAAAATCACCTCCTTGAATCATGAAGTCCTTAATCACCCTAAAAACAAACAGAAAAGAAGTGTGTGAGTTATTTAATACATATTTACAATAGAAAACCTACAGCATGAAGACAAGATAAGATAATCCTTTATTAGTCCCACAGTGGGGAAATTCTCAGTGTCACAGCAGAATAGGGATAGCAAGACACTCAGTTACAAAAACATAGATATACATATTACACTATATACACAAAATAAATAATAGAAGTAAAAAAGTGATAATATTATTTACAGGTGATTGCAAATTACTCTTAATGGCACATGTGTGGCTGTGTGGGGGGGTATTGCACATAGTATTTTTACATTGAGGGACCCCTGTTCCCCGAACGTGTGTGTAGTTAAGCATGTGTGTGTGTGTGTGTGTGTGTGTGTGTGTGTGGTCCGCTGGGAGCAGTGCTGGTTGTGGAGTCTGACGGCAGCAGGAAGGAAGGACCTGCGATACCACTCCTTCACACACTTGGGGTGAAGCAGCCTGTCACTAAAGGAGCTGCCCAGTGCTGCCAGAGTCTCATGCATGGGGTAGGAGCTCCATCCATCCGGCTTCAACATCTGATCTTCATTCAAACAATATTAATAAATTGAGGTAATATAACTAAATACATACAACAGCTCTCCAGGACCTACTGCAGAAAAGCAGCCCTGAACCTTGACATTTCCACCTCCATACTTCACAGTTGATAAGAGTTCTTGTGCTCAAATGCGGTGTCTAGGCCCAAACGCATTGTTCCAGAAGTTCTCCAGAAAACATGTTTTTTTGACAGCAAGAGTTTCTTGCACACCTCTTATGAAGATCTAGGCTAATTCTAGGCATTTGCAGTAATACATAAATAATTACAATAGCAATACATTTAAGGGTGTCCTAACTCTTCCTCACAGGAAAACAGAATTTTCAACTGATTTTTAGACATTTCTGCAGTTGTATGTGTTTAGTTATATTACCATGTCCCAATATTGTTCAAGAGAAGATCTAATGTCCACACGTTTTTTACACGACTGTAGTATTTAATTTTTACGGGTCATTCACAAAAATGTTTTCATTTGAATAAATGATTATTGCTAGCAACCGAAACATCCAGCTGGTTTTATCATTTTTTATTATTATTTTTTTAATGTTACACATGATTAATTTCTACAGACGGTTGTAAATTGAAGATGGGCACCTAGTTTTAATTTCCATTACACAAAGCACATGTGCTATTTCAAAGCAAGTGGAGCGCAAATGATGTCTCAAATGAGCTTTTTGGGCAAAAAACACCAAGATGACAAGACAAGACAAGACAAGACTTGACAACCATATTTACAACATTTGTGTAGGACACAGATGGAATTTGGCTTCTGCCTTTATCACATCCATGCAGTAAACACACAGCGACTGTGAGCACACGTGCCCCGAGCGGTGGGCAGCCATTGCTGTGGCAGAGAGGGGGGGGGCCTTGCTCAAGGGCCCAACAGTGGCAGCTTGCAGAGTCCAGGTATCGAACCCACAACCCTGTCATCAACCCTGGCTCTAGCCGCTGAGCCACCACTGCCCCTTAGAACACCATTAAATATAATTTTACAGATTCATGCATAAGGTGCATCCAACTGGTATTAAAATTGACAAGCTTAGATGCATGTAAATTAACAATTTATAATCATCTGAAAATTTCTCACAATAAATAAGTGCATGAACCTCTCCCCAAATATACTTTGCCAAGGCGATTATCAATGTTACAATCTCTCCTAATGGCGTTTAAAGTAGATGCAAAGTTAATTGGGGAATGTGTTTGTATAACCTGTGTTTGTATAATCATTAAAATATAATCTATTGTACAAAGCAAATGGTTTATTATTTTTTTTAAACCATGTGAAACAGAACAGCAATGAGGTATATATGGAGTACTTCAAATTGTGCAATATTAAAAAAAATATATATTAAAAATAGTCTAAAAGAAAATTTGCAATATAGTCATCTGAACATTACCTCAACAAACAAACAAAACAAAACAAACAAAAACATCAGTTTAAAGATTGTGACCTTCATTTATATATCATGTCTTTAACATCTGGCTACATTCATTGATACTGAGATTAAATACAAAGCACTGGAATTATTACTGCAAATATCAGTTGAGAATTCAAAACAAGAGGGAAAAAAGGTCAATGAGGTCACCATTCACAAAGAAACTTTGCACTGACACTTGTGAATAAATAAAGGAACACCTCTTGAAATAACAATGCTATATTGGTCATATATCCCAGCCCTTTTCTCAACCTGTTTAATAGCCCGGCTTCCCTGCAGAACATCTTGTACTGCTGATGTTTACTTTGTCAGAACAAACTGACTGGGCAGTTCGTAAGAACCAGATCCAAATCAACCAATAAGCAAAACATTTCTATGAGACTTGGAGAGACCCATGTTTACTTAACAGTTTTATTGTTTCTAATGGCATTAACTTAAGCAAACCATACACTGCATTGTTGATATAGTAAATGACATAACATAGAATCATACTCCCATAATTATTAAATTTCTCAGAGGTTAATCTTAAAAAGGAAAAACATGTATTATTACAATTATCTATTGTACCTCAACTATACTGAGAGTGCATTACTTGAAACAGGCCACATTTGGTAATGAAATCAGTTCATTATCAGTGCATTTTTCAATTACTTTAGAGCTTGTGAAATTGGAGGGGATTGTGCAAATAAACATTTGTACATCCTGAACAGTTAATGAACTATTTTTGTTAAATTCCTTGAAAAGCTGAAAGTATACATGGTTATTTTATTTTTTATTTAGCACAAAAACAAACTGTTGTGCCCTGCGGTTCCTAGCCATCCTGAATAATTACCATAAATGAACGACTTGTCGTGTTATTACATGTAATTATTTGACAAAGGCTTTAATATTGCTAGTGACAAACATCCAACTAATATTTAGTACAACACGTTGATTTCTATGTACTATCATAATTCCAATGAGATCCGAGCATATGTCTTTAATTTACATTGTGGCAATCATCGGGGACCAAGCACTGAGCCCTACTTCAGAGCCACTAGAACACAAATGATATGCAATATAACGTCAAATTATGCCCATTTGTTGAACTTCTACATCAGCCCTTCCAAACAAGCCAAACGTGTTAAGTTTTAATGGTACCATCATAAACTTAAAAGCAATTTCAACATCATTTTTTTGTGATTTCTCTAAACATTGCATGGCCCGACATTGCTAGGACGTCCACTCCCAGGAAGATTATCAACTGTCTAGAAAGTTTTCCACTTGTAAATAAATCTCTCACTCCTAGTTGTTTGAAAATGGGCTCACAACCATTTCCAGACTGATGACCAGCAACAACAGCTTCTATACGATCATTGCTGATGTGTTTCATTCTTGGCACAGCATTTTGGCCTAGTTTTATGTAAATAAATAATAACATGCTAGAGTCTGTTGTGAGGTGTTGTACATATGAGGCTGTACTCAGCTAATTTTAAGACCGGATATGTTAAACCATATTATTCAAAGAGGGTGTACTTTATTCTTTCACCCGACTGTAAAACATTTATTGTAGAGCACATGTAAGCATTATTATAAAGTTACATCTCTTACAGCTCTCGGTAACAGCTTTTATACACATAAAGAAGTCCTTTATAGGGATGAGTTTTATGCTGCCTGTCCTGAATTGTGTGTTGTTTAAAGTACTAAGCATTGCAAGCAACAGCTACATTACTGAATGCACAATTGTATCAGTACATGTGACTTCAAACACAAATATTTACTCACCCCCAAGCCCCGCCCCCAAACCTTTACAAGAAAAAAAAGGAAGCGGCAGCAACTGCCTTACCTGTGAAATGTGCATCCTTTGTATCCAATAGGAACACCATCTTTCCTGTGGGAGCAGATTTGAATGTAGGCAAAACACAACAAACACAACACAGGTGAAAGAATTGTTTGGTGTGCCTGACGTTTCATAGCATATTTTTTGTTATGAAATTCAGGGCCTATCATAGTTAGGAAAACCCTAGAGACTGGTTCCCATTAACCAAGCAATTTATTAGGAACACTTTTATACCAATACTGGTACAGGGCTTTTGCTCTCAAAACAACCTCATTTATTCATGTCATGAGTTCCAAAACGTGGGAAACATTCCTTTGAGGTTCTGGTCCATTGGTGTAAATGCTTATACCACGCAATTCCTGCAGATTTTTCAGGAGCACTTTGATGCTCCAGTATCCAGTTCTTCCACATCACAAAGGTTTTATATTGGATTCTGAACAGATGACTGGCAAGAACACTGAATGACATGTTTATGAAGAACACGAATATCATTATGATCATGTTCATAAAACCAGTTAATTTGTGACAGGGTGCATTAGCATGCTTGCAGTAGCCATTAGAACACAGGTAAATTGTGGCCATGAAGCAGCACTCTGCAATTTGACTATTTTATTGTACTGTAACAAATTTGGTTATCGTGACACACAATACACTTTCCTGAGTTTATCGTGGATATTGTGGATGACTGCACATTTCGATACAGAGAGTTTAATTAGTCTTGTTTAACTGTATAGAGTGCAGCACATTGAGTGAGAATCAGTGCAATATGTATGGGACAGTACTGTCACAGCAGTTTTTAAAAATCTGCCTGTACTATAACACTTTGCAGGTCAAAATATTGTAATACATATAATGTACCATGAAAATGACTTTAAATATCATGATATAATAACTGCACCATATCACCTAGTCCCACCATGAAGGTATGTACATGGTCAGCAACAGAACTCAAATAGGCTGTGGCATGCAAGCGATGACTGACTGGTAGTAAAATGTAGCTTAATGACCAGATCGCTGGATAAGACAGTCCAATCAAAACAAGCCATAGTCCTTCTATAAGTATAACTACCACCAATCAAACACCACAGGTTCAAAAAAATGTGAAAACTGTGATACTATTGGACATAGTTGGAATATATGAAGAGACAGACTTCAATTTCATCACCAAGCACTACCAAGGACGATTCAAGTAACACACACACACACACACACACACACACACACACACACACGCTAAGATATCCCCATGAGGCAGAGATTAGAACCCTCAGACCAGGTTACCTGAACTCCCCAGTGCAGAACTGCCTGCAAGACAATACAAGGGTGTGTCATTGAAAAGAACACAGACACAGCAAACAAGCTTTTCATATCAGGCTAGACGTCCTGCATTAATGTAGTTCTATTTGCACATCCAAGTACTGATAATGGAATTATAGTATGCAACATTTTGTCTCCACTCCAGCTAGTCATAATTCATTAATCATGCCTCTTGCAGCTACGATTATACTCCATCTTACTATTTTCTGAAGCAATGGTAACTGATTCCAGACTCCTTCCTACCTGAAGTTCTCTGCAGTCTTTGGAACAACATCGGCAAACAGCTCAACCTTCATTCTTCCAACATCCTGGGAAGACATAAATTGTTCGGTTAAACAGTAGGAAGAGGCCTCTTTTTAATATACACAGCTTACAACAAAAGACATGCCACCAATGAAGTGGCATGTGTGTCGGCCGTGAAAACAATTTAGGGTCCTAACGGCTGATAATAGGAATTCCAGGTATAATCTGGGTTTCTTGATGACAGAAATGAAGGCATTTAACAATAAGGAAGAACAAGGTTGTGGTTTATTGACTTCTAAACCCTTCGGGCCATGCAGATACAAACACACACACACACACACACACACACACACACACACACACACACACAGGCTCGGATGACACTAGTGAGACGTCGTGGCATGGACTGTATTAGGTGACGGAAGGTGTTCATTATAGAGGTTAACTGGTCCACAGTGACGCATCGATTGCTCTGTACCACTCCCTGGAGTCGCCATTCCCCTTTGCCATCCATGGCCCGTTATGCCATTGGGAGGCACGCAGTGTGTGAGACGTCCATTCGTCTCTGTACACCTTCATCAGAGCAGCTCTAGAACACCCCATGAATTTAGCAGATGAATTTCATAGATGCAACCACCCTACGCCCACTGTCACGGTCATATCAGAAAATATTATGACCACCCCTGGTATGGAGTGAACTCTGCTTGTGAAGTCACCGATACTACGTGACCGGGTTTGCTGCATGTATAAAAAAAGTGAGCAACACGATCACCATGGACAAAGGACGCGATTTAACTGATGTCCAAAAGGATGGTACCGGATGAAAGGGATAATTATTTCCACCATTAGTTAGGTGGTCATAATAGTCTTACATGAGAATTTGGAAAAATGTACATGTATGTATGTGTGCGTACGGCATAAACAAGTGTATAACAGCACAAATCTGTACAGGGCCCCAAGTGTTTAGACGTCAAGGGACATTTTTCAACTACAGAGGAAAGGAAAACAGTGAACGTGTGGAGAGATGGCAGACTCAGACTTTAGTTCTTCTAAATTATTTATTTGATTATTCTTTTTGTTTTATGCTTTATCATTTGAAACCTCAGAAATCTTGGATTTAAAAACAAAAAAAAAATTATATACAATTATTTTTTACTCTCTTTTGAAGTATGTGTAACGAGGACATGCGTTTAACAAGTCTTATACAGAACTGAAAGCTTGTCAATTGTGTTGCCACTGCAGAGGATACTCACAACTTATCATTGCTGATTTATTGAGAACATTTAATTGATTGACATTTAATTGGTTTCATCTTGTTACATGTAATCTTGACACTCCCGAGACATAACACACTTTACCAAGGTTTGCAATACAAAGCAGTGTTTCAATACAAACAGTGCAATGAATCTCATATAACGTGGATAAAGTGCAGCAGATTTTAAATCATTTTAATGAATAAATTTTATTAATACTGAATCAATTTGAATAGTGTTTAAGAATTTGTCGCTACTGATGCATTTTGTCTGCGGTCACATGTATCGTAATAAATATTGCGCATCATTAAACGTCTTCAAGTGTCGTGATAATATTTTAACCATATTGCCCGCCCCTAGTTTAAGGTTTTTTTTTGTACTCATTAAAGAACAGCATCATAGTCTCTATTCAAACGTTATTTGTTCTTCATTCTGATAGGATGAGCAGAATTATGATAAACCTTTTTGAATTTAATACTGAATACGAGTTCTAAAACCTTCTCAAAAGTGTCCATGTGAAATGTCTGCCATGATGCTAAATCTAATTCTACTTTAATTTTGCAACACTAGCTTTTTGGCACTCTTTGTTTTACTTTTTCCATCCTCTAAACTTCAAAAACTGTTGAACTTTAACATTTTTGGGCCCATTGTTACACTCTTTAAAAGAGTCTCATGTGTAACTGAAAGCTTTGTCAATTGTGTCGCCGCTGCAGAGTAAGCGTAGGTTAATCTCAGCCTACACATCTGCCCATACAGTCTAGCTTAGGAGAAGCAAGGCGTACAAGTCCCGAACTGTCACTGGCTGGCGTGGGCTTGGGAGGGGGTGGCCTGGGTCAGCCTACTAAAAGGCTCCGTTTGTCTGGAAGCATCAATTGACACAACCATTTCTGTAATGTTAAGTTGTTAAGTCATGCCACGGCTCTCTCTGGAGAGGGCATCAAGCAAGTTTCGGATTATAAGTACATGACTTTGTGAAGAATACGGAAGAATTATCCAGGCCATCAAAGCCACAAAAAAAAAAGAAAAAAGGACAACACAAGGACTTATGCAGGTGAGTCATACGATATAATCATCTTACTCTGTCAATATTGACAGTGAATGGATGTGCAAGGCATGTGATTAAAATAGGGCACAAGGCAGAGAACACATAAGAGGCTTTTGACTTGGGCCTTCTTACTACCAGCTATCAGAACTTGACTCATATCACAGACGTGTTTCAGCACAAGTACAATGCAAGTCTGCAATGGGGTTAAACTGTATGTATAGCAAAACTTATATATATATAAAAAAAAAAAAAAAAAAAAAAAAAAAAAAGCTTTGCTGGTTTATGAACCTCTTTGCTTGTTCATAAACCAAGATGACTGGCAATGTTACTGGTTCAGTGAAATCTGGCACCAACAACCTGACTTTTTGCATGCGCCATCATCAATTCATAACCCACACGCTCATGCAAAACAATCCCACATGGATGAACCAGAACTTCTAACTGACATAATCCTATGTAATTTTTTTTTATTCTCTTAATGCTGCATTATTTATATATATATATATATATAATATATATAAGGTTAGTACTTTCCCCACTGTGTTCATGTATAATCCCAATTAACAATGCTACTGCGCATGGTGTCACGTGATTCCACCTAGAGTTGGGCAATATGACGATATTGTTTGTGATAAATTTTGCCATCATAACAACATGCTTTTCTAAGCATATCGAGGATACTGTTAGTGCTTAATAAACACTGATCAGCTGCAGGTTTCATTACTAGAGTGTAATTAGACTGGCTTAATTAGATGAAGTGTAGCAGATGTTGAATATATATATATATATATATATATAAAAAAAATTACTCTTCAGTATGTCAGAGTATCTGAATTGTAGTTTATAAGAATCTGTCACTACTAATGTATTCAGTCTGTGCTTACATGTATCATGATAAATGTTGTATCACGGAAAAAGTCTTTACATTTTGTGATAGTATTTTTAGCACAATATATCACCCACAATATATAGTACATATCACCCAGCCCTAATTCCATCCTCTGTCTAGTCTGCAATATGGAAGCAACATGGAGAACAGAGAAGAGCTTATATCATACTTAATTAATCAAGTTTAATAATCAAAAATCAAGATTAATCAAGTAATAATCAAGTTTATCAAATTAAGTTTATTAATCTTGATATGAATATCACCCAGCACCAACAGTTATTGTCATGCCAAAAGAAAAACAAACACAAAAACTTTGCATCTCAAAACTGGGAACTTTGCAGCAAACAAAAAGTCAGTGAAAATCAATCTTACAGTAATTTTAGAGCATTTCTATTGGTCCATTTCAGCTCCATTTTTGCAGTTCCACAATCTCAATCTGGCAGCTTCAAGATGAATATGATGACCAGAAGAAATGCTCTAAAATTCGTTTCAAAATGACTGTGATGATGTAAAGTAACCCTTTACAGATCACAATATAAAGACTGACCGGTCAGTCTCACAGCTGTAGAGAGCATCTTGGTTCTGTCCTTTGCTTTGTTTTCATTTATTGTGGATGCATGTGTAAATACATGTGATTGAGAGAAGAATGGCAGTCTTGTCAACATTTACAACAAAAGATGACAAGAATGACATGTTGGAGGCCTGTATTTATGGCTGCCTGTCACAGGTTGTTTCTCAACAAGCTTTAGGTAAATATGAACTCTGATCTACATGCACAGATAAGATCAGCTACTCAGGTCAGTGGAGTATACGGAACATGCAGGTGATCTTATGAAAGTACTAATGTACTTACGATATCCACGATGCAAGAAAACGGCACGTTGTTCATCACAACAGCAATACTCATCACCAGAACAATAAAATTAGAGCTACGTGAGCAGTTCTGATCTTGGAGTATCTAACACATCTGATTACCCCTGACTTAGGATGACCTTCTTGCATTTCTATTTTTCTATTTTCTCCTTAATCCATACAAAACTGATCCGTCAAGACATGCCTAGTGTCTGACGGTTGCTTTTTTGGTTTTGCACTGGAGCTGTGAGGCTTATGCAGCTACCAAATAATGGAAATGTAAAGCCTACAATTAACATTGTGCAAACGGCATGTCCAAATCACACCCTCACCTCAAACCACACTAGGTCGCTTAAATAATTGAAAAAAGGCTTGCTAGTGTGGTTTCTGACACTGCATGACATTATTTATTGAAATGGACAAAAGTATGTCATGTAAAAATGAGCAACCCTAGAACACCCCTAAAAATAAAAAGTCCTTTTAAATGTTCTTTAAGCAATGTCATAGAAGTTTAAAGATCCTTCAGAATGTTATTTTGTGAGTAAGTGTTTGATTACTTAGGCCTGCAGTTTGCACATTTCCATTACTTGTTGGCCACATAGCAGGTTGTGATAAATGTGATTAGCAGTTCTTGCCCTGGCAAAAACACCAGTCTGCTGGCCGGCTCTCTGTTTATATGGCCATGATCCATTTGTCCAACATTTCCTTCATCAACTATGTGTCAAACACACACAAGACAATTGTCTAAAAGGAGAGTGTTTTTGTTCTGCCTTTCAGTTCGCCAGTATCACGCTGGTACATGTTCCATTATTATTAATATGTAATTACATAAAACATTAGTTACACAAGTTCAAGACAAATAAAATAAAATAAAATAAAATTCTACAAACACAAATATATATTGATCAAAAGCTTAGAAACTGCACTTTTAACCCTTTTAATGTTTCAGGGAGCTACAAGCATATAATAAAATAAACAACCAAACTGCAAAAGATGACATTTGTGTCACTGGGGGCACAAAAGTGTTGATAAAAGAATGAGGAAACACCAATTGAGAACTGAGCTAGAGACAGTCCAATGTCCAGCTTGTAGTTTTTTCTTTAGAGCCGAGCGCAGGGCTCCTAACGAGGGGCGTGGTGAAAGGCAGCTGTTTGTTTCAGATTACAGGTGGAATGGGCGTGGAGCAGGTAGAGCGATTCCAGGAGGAACTAGGTTATAAAAGGCAGAACTGGTCAGACCTGCAGACTTGAGTTCCCCACACTGCCGGCTCGAGCAGCTGAGACACACTTCACTATTGATGGAGCTCAATGCCCAAAATCTGGACCAACAACAGGAAAACAACTGAAGAGGTAGAGGCACTATCTGCTATGTTTATTGCATGGATATTTGGGTCAGTTGCTATTTGTTTAAGAAGAGTATTTTTGTGTAGAAAACCATTTGACTACCAAAACTGAAGAGTTCTTTTAGAAGGAACTTCTACTTTTATTAGCGTAATATGGTCATTGGCAATGGACATTCCAATCCAGATTTCTACGTCTATCTACAAGTCAGACATTACCATACATTCAATGCAAATAAAACACAGAAAGACCAAGAAACTCTACCACAATTGGTGGAGCAGGAGACTTGGAAAAAGCATTATTAGGTTCTTTATTTTACCAGCTCAAAAAGTTGGAGAGAGTACAATGAAACAAACGCAAATCATTATGATTTAACTCAGCTGATTCATCAGGAAATACAGTATATATACACACTGCAGGCTGCAGAAATGGTGTTGAATTAGAAATACTACACATTATTGAGGTACTATATTTGGGCTTTATGCCTCAATAAAGGCTTTATCCTCCAAGTTGGTGTGTTTGAGGCAGGAACAATGGGCAAGAGCCAAATGGTGATTGTTAGATGACTGGGTCAGAGTATCTCCAAAATAGCAGGCAGGTCTTGTGGAGTGTTTCTGGGGTATGCGGTGGTCAGTACCTACCAGAAGTGCTCCAAAAAAAGGACAAACAACGACCTGATGACAGGTTCATGGGCACCCAAGATTCACTGATGCAGACAAAGACAATATTAAGTGAGTCTTGTTGAGTCCATGCCTTGGCGGGTTAGACCAGTTTTGGCAACACGAGGAAAACCTACACAATATTAGGCAGGTGCTTTTAAGTGGAACGGCTCATCTGTGTATAGGTTTTTGGAAAAGGTTGACATTCTAGGTATCACTTTCACATTAAACGTGGAAGAGCATAAGCTTTGAGACATCTCAAACATCTCAATTAATATGTACCAATAATGCTTTTAAAACAATAATAAAATAATTAAATGATTAATCTATTGGTTAATGATTAATCTACACAGGTCACAGGTTTTGCACCAATCTGAAGAGCATTTTAACCAAGCAAAGCTCAAATGGCTGTTTGAGTTACCACAGACCTACACAGAGCTTCTCCGGCCTTATTTCAGCCCTTACTACTTTACAGGTGGAGCAGGTGGAGCAGGTAGAGCGATTCCCGGAGGAACTAAGTTATAAAAGGCAGAACTGGTTGTACCTGCAGACTTGAGGTCCCCACACTGCCGACTCGAGCAGCTGAGACCACTTAATCCGCTGCCGTAAACACACTTCACTGTTGATGAAGTTCTAAGCTCAAAATCTGGACCAACAACAGAAAAACAACTGAAGGAGGTAGGAGGTGCGAGCTCAAGAAAAGGCTTAAAGTCACATTAATCACCCGTCACAGTCGTCTTCAGTTACAGGTACATGAGGGATCAGCTTGCACAACCTCAGTTCTTATGCGCGGGTGGAGACTGTATTTAAGCAAAGTGGAAATCTAGCGCCTAGTCATGGTACCAGACACCTTGAATTCCGCACTGACGTCTGGCCATTGCCCCAGAGGAAACAAAGCTCCCAAGTTACACTTTACAACCTTTTACCAAATGCATACAAATCCCAATTCTGAATCCCTTCCTTGTTCTTAACTCTACAGTCCGAAGCACTAGGCAGGTTTCTTTTTTTTTTAAATATTCACAGTAATGACCCAGGTACCACCAAACTAAAGCAAACAGAACTACGTTCTTATATAAGAGTTAAGCTAAGTAGCAGCTTTTAAACCATTATCTGTAGTTTGCTGTCCATGTTTACACAAATCAACATGTTTTTTTTTTTTTTTTTAAGGCTTGAATGCAGTCGTCAGTTTAGGAGCATGAACTGTTCAGAATGTCCGTTTTATATGTCACATTTAAAATGGCTGGGTGAACAGTCCAAAAAACAAAAACATTGGATTTGGGCCACTTTACCTGTGGTTTAATGTTTCATAGCTTTTCCCACAGTATCTAACAAATCTATCTTCATGTTTTTGCACACCAGAGTGGACCAGCACAGTCAACAGAGCTGGCAACACTATGCTGAGCCACCACTCTCCATGGAGCATGATAGCAGTGCTGCAGGAGATGGAGGAGAATGGGAACTGCCCCCACACCGAGACTTCGCAGTATTTGTTCCTCATGCTGTCCAAAGTGGCACTGAATACTCTAGTCTTGTCCTTCTGGTTAAGGAGCATCACCCGGTCCTTCCTGGGCATCCTCAGCATGTCCATGTATCTGGCTGACCTGATACTGATCGGCTTCATTTCATGGACCTGGTGGTTCAAGGAGGACCTCGACGTCCACAAGTCCATGTGCTTCGTTCTGTCACACAGCTCTGCCGTGTACTCCATGCTACCTCTGCCGGTTCTTCTGGTGGGAACCTTTGACTATGCCACTATTCATTACATGGAGGTTTGCCAGAAGTCTCCAATTAGGACCGTAAGCCACTGCGTTTCAGCGCTGTTGATGTGGACCCTGGCTTGCTTCTATTCCTTCTGGTACAACAACATCGATCTGATGATAATTCAGTATAAGGAAGGAATGAATGCTCTCGTGTGTCCTGTGCAAGATTCTGCAGTGGTCAGCTACTTCAGTTTGAGCCTGTTCATTGCAGCAGGTGCTGTACTTCTGCTGTACTGCAGGACGGTACCTCGCTGGGTTTGCCTGGTCAACAGACTGAGCAGTAAAAGAGCCTGGCCCTTCATTCCTACAAGTGACTTAGCCTTTTCCCAGGGGCAAGAGAAGCTTAAAGAGGGGCTGGCTGAGGAACTGTGTACAGACGATGACCAGCAGGGTCGTCCTCCTCTCTTCGTCAGCCTGACTCTGTGTTTCATTTTGAACTGGACACCCTACCTGACCATGAGTGTAGCCTGCGACCTGCTGGGATTTGCGGTGCCGGCCTACGCCACCGTTAACCTCCTATGGACAGCCTGCGCCAACAGTTTGTTTGCTGGCTTGGCCTTCTGGTACAGCAGTGATGAACATGGACCTTTCTACAAGTTGCCGGATGACATCTGTGCATGGAGCTTTTACTGGCATTTGAGTCGAAAAGACAGTCAGTGGTCAGCCAGTAAGAAGCACAACAAACTGAGCACTCTGTCTGAAAGGTTGCTAGAGATTTAGAAAAAGGTAAAAGGAATGATACAGGTACTCTCTAAACCTAAAGACTGTCTCAAAGAAAGGCCATACATGTGCTTATGATATATGCATTTTTGACTGTTGACCCCCTTTCCATTTTTTTTTACTCTTGAATAAAAAAAATTATGAACAAACAGACCTATGAGGAAAACTGTAACGCTGGGCTGAAGTTATGCAATGAGGAGGTTAAAGATTTACAGCGCACAATTTAAAGCAAGCAATTTGCTAAATGATATCTGTGCATGGGGTTTCTTCTAGTCCTTGAGTTAAGAAGACTGCCAGTATGAAGCACAGCAGATTGTATAATGGTGAAGATACTGCCTAAAGCTTTCTTGACACTGCCAACCTAAAGTCTGTCACCAGAGACAGGACATAATGGATGAGAGCATGAAGGGAGAGTGTTATATAAAGAGGCCAGAGCTTAGTTTTGCCTTTGGCAGCTTTATATAGGAGAAGACTGTTTTGCTATGCAATGACTTCAGTTAACGTGCGACACCTAAGCTTGAAATTGAATACAAAGGGGGGCTGAAGATTTAGTATCAGACTAATTCAAAAAGCTCACAGAAATTCCTAGTGTAATGTTTATGTAAAAGGCTCTTTGTGTGTTTAATTTCCCAGCTTCCATGTTTTACTGTGCAAATAAAAAGAAGCTGTGCTCTAAAACGTGCAGAACATACAGAAAACTCACTGCAGTGAAGAAAAAAATCAACAGAAACTGACCAGCAGTGTCTTGACCATTGCAAATAACTGCACCTACTTTATTTAAAACAACACAAAAAGGCAGGCAGTTAATCATAAGGGTTTAAAATATTTCCAGCATGTTGTTAATATTTTAGAACCATCTGGGATATGGGACAAGTGTGGCATCTCAACCCAAAAGTCACCTCTAATACAAGTCCCACTGTCCATCTGTCCACCAGCCAATTAGTGGGCAGCGGTGGGTCAGCGGTTAGAGCACTGGGTTATTGATGACAGGGTTGTGGGTTCAATACTGTTGGGCCCATGAGCAAGGACCTTCACCCTCACTGTTGGGCCCATGCTATGGGAATGTGTGCCCACTGTCACGGAGTTTGTTTGAGCACTAGCATGTATGTGTGTGTTCACTGCACGGATGGGTTAAATGTCAAATTGTGAACTCCATTCTGTGATGAAGTTTTGACTTGATCTGAACCAGTCTCTGCTGAGCAGTACATAATACTGAGAGCTCCACAGAATCTACAATTTTAACATAATAAAATAACATAAAAAAAATAATAACATAATTTCGTAAGTTGTGCTGTCTGGGACTCCCAGCCACTGGCCTGTGGCATCACCGGTGAACCAGCGATCTCCTGATGATAAGACCAACACTTAACACTGCTGAGCTGATCAACAGCCACATGGAATCTCCTTTCAAAACACAGTGTAATCCTCGTCTGAAAGCCCTTAGCAATGAGCCTATGAGAATTATGTTCAAGACTTAGTAATATTGAGACCATGTCACATTTATACCAGTGGACTTCCTACTTTTACTAACAGGGGTAGGAACAAAAAGCACCATTTCTCCAGACCACAAACAGAAACTCAACCACCAGCAGCAGTCTACTGTCTTATTCATTGTTCCATTCAATATCTATACATATAAAAAAGAAAAATGCAGGATGAGGATTTGATTGCATTCAGCAACTGCAAGAGCATAAGTGAGGTCAGGATGTTGGATGATCACCACCTTATCCCCAACCCAAAAGTATCAGATGGAGCACCATCAGTCCGGAGAACCCAGTTCCACTGCTCCACAGCTCAGTGCTGGGGGGCTTTATACCCCTCTAGCCCACAACTGCCAATAGGTTCATGCTTATCTACTCCAGATAATCCTACACTTTTAGAAAGTGCATATACACACACACACACACACACACACACACACACACACACACACACACACACACACACACACTTGCTCTTTAGGGGCTGTTAAACCGTGACCAATACCCTGCCATTCCTCAGCCCTGTAGGCCCCTTTTCCTTTTTCCACAGCTTCTGTTGCGATGACACGATGCCGCTATCTGGTCACAGAAATAAGCCACGTTAAATTAAACAGAATTTGCTAAGCAAAGAGCCGTATCTGACAACAGCTTTTAGCTGAAATAGCAAAAACATTCACATTTAAATCAAGTTCATGTTCAATTCTCTGTCGGTGCAGGGATGTACAGCATTATCATGGTATTCATGATTTAGAAGATCACCATCAGTGTCAGTGTCACATCACACCCATTTCATGTCCCATGTCCACCACCCCTACCACCACGTGAAAAAGCACCATTTCTAGAGAGCACAACAGTGGTATGAAGATAACATCAAGCCTGGGGCTGCGTATCTGCAAGAACCTGGCGATACGATACATATCAAGTGAAAGAACCATGCTGACATATGAGGTAGATTAATATTACAGGACTGTTACAAATATGTCTCGCATTACGCACCGATACGCAGGTCTTGTGAGAGGTCTCATGCAGCTCCACCAAAGTTACACAGCGTGCAGCCCGGAGGGGCGATGACAGACAAGGCAAGTGGTAAAAAATATATATATTATAATAAATAAAATTATAATATTATAAATAAATTATAATAAATATATATTATGTACCACTTGTGTGACAATACTTTAAAAAAGGGGGATTATTTATTTTCAAATGCTCAAAAAAATATATTTTATATTTTATTTATATATATATATATATATATATATATATATATATATATATATATATATATATATATATATATATCATACAATTATAAAATCAGAGCAGTTCATATAAATGGTGCAAATGGTGTTAAGAACCAACTCCCAGCCGTTTTACAACGATTCCACAGACTAATGAAGAAAGGCGCCTCATCAGCGCCACCTACAGGTGAACGACCGTCTCTGCTGAAGCGATGAACAATTAAGGTGGATCTCGAATAAGAAGCAGAGAATCAGAAGCAAGTTTAGATTTTATGATCATTTAATAAGGACTGCTAAAATGACTCCAATGTGCGACCGAGTCAATAAAAGGAATCGAGTTAAACGAACGATTCACATCGCGCGAGTCGGTGCTTCGGAGCACTCCAGTAACGGAGCTTTAAGAGGTGGCAACTGAAAGATCCAGCTAACTACACAAATTCTCTAAACGGCTCTAAATCAGACAGACATCAGCAACATAAACAACAGACTTTAATCTGTGTTCTTAATGTTCTTAAAAACATTTAAAGACTTAATTACTGTAAAACGCTCAACAGCAGACCGAGAGAACCGCCACGCTAGCGAACAACCAGAGCAGCCCTCTCACTGGACAGGAGAGCTGTGGTCCTCAGTACTCAGCACACACTCAGTACTTTTGAGGTGTTTAACCTTTTTAAAGCCCACCAGCAACCTCACCACCTTCCTCAGCCCCTCATCACCCATCACACACTCCTCCTCCACTAGTGGTAGTGAGTTAGCTAGCTAGCTAGCAACCTGCCCGCTGTCTCACACACACACACACACACACACACACGGAGAAGTGAAGCTAGGAGTCACTAACCTGTCCTCCAATGGTCACATCAAAGAACACAATGGGGTTATTGGGATTTGAAGGCTGGACGTTCATTGTGGAAAGTTAAGAACAGATAAAAATAAAAGTAAGGGTATAAAAGAAGTTTGGAAAGCTTCACTCTCCGCGAGCAGGGGGAGCAGTTTCAAAAAGGTCCGCTACGGGAAGCACGAGAGGACATTTCTACGGGGGCTCATGAGGGACACACGGTTCACTCAACGCCTCATGTTTTGGGTTCAGCTGGTGAAGGAATGGTTTTATTGAGATTTAAAACATTATCTAAGTTAAATAGTTAAACCCTTTACTCAATTAAAAAATCAATTTCTTCAGTTTAATTAAATGTTCCCTCACTTTAATTATATATATATATATATATATATATATATATATATATATATATATATACATATATATATATATATATATATAGTTAAATATACAACGATTTATTAAACCAATTAAATGTTGCTAAATATAATTTTCACACCTTGATACTTTAGGGACTTTGTATGTATGTATTATATCCATCAGTGCATCAACAGTGGGCAGCTCTGGATTGAGCTATTTTCTTATATGATCTTCTCTTTTCTTAGCTGCCAAACTATCAGTCTAAACTGTCCATGGAGGTCAACATCCTCCAATGAGTCGAATGGTCTCACATTTGAAAGGAATATGGCACTTCCAAAAAAACCAAATCTGTAAAATTGTCTAAACATCCACCTCCTTCCAGTACTGAGAGAAAACCCTGCACTCCCAGAAAACCTGACAACTGAAGCAATGATTTGGCCATCATCTTCAACAGCCTGTAAAACCTGGATGTGATGCGCATTCTTCATTATAAAAGGAAGAAGACTCTCCACATGGCTAAATGAATTGAGGTCATTATAATTGACATGTTCCACCTTAATCGTATCAGTTTCTCTAACATTCATGTTCAGATTCAGCCTGGAAAAATATATAAAATCTTAAAAAATACATTTGTAACATCTCTAATTTGCTTTTCTATTTTTTGGTTTAACAACATTCTGATTAAAGTATTGAACTTTAAGAGATCTGTATCCTTATAGGTGCAAATCTCAAAGATTATATTGTTTTAATCAACATAGGTCTTACATGCAGGACCTAGAAGAAGGTAAATATAGTGATATTTAGTATACAATTATGATAATAATAATAATAATAAGCTTTAAAACATTAACTATAAAGTATGTCAAAGCTGAAACAAGGCATTTAAAGCAACACTTTTTTTTTTTACCTTAGAATAACAGCTTTGAAATCATACTGATGCTCCACTGACTTACAGTAGGGACAATAACATCTCCAGCATCCTCACTCAAAGCTTGGCATGCTGCCAACTTCAAGGAAAGATGCTCATGTAACCTGTGTAACCAGAGTCATATTAGTATAGAATTCTGTAATATTACCCCGTCACCTCAGACCAAATGCTTATATAATAATATTATATATATTATTATTAATAATAATAATAATAATAATACTAAATAATTGTATATATGCACAAAGCAAGATTTGCATGGAGTGGAATAAAGGTGAATTACTCTCATAATGCTGCTTTAAGCCCTCTTAATGATTTGGAAGTAATTTTGCTGTATTTAATTTAAAAGAAGTAGACATCCGAAAAAAATGGGAGTCAAAACGCAGATCTTTTTATCATTCAATTTACCTTGCCAAATGCTGGTGGTGTCAGAAACTAGGGACCGATTGTAAATTAAACTTGAGCAGCAGTACATGATATATAATGACCTTTTACCTTTTCAATATGTTCTTAAATGGTTGAATATAAAACAATTATGGTTACTAGTTAACCATCTTGTAAACAACCTTCTGATAAGCTCTTAAACTCAGCATAAACCTCCACAGCCAGTATGAAAAACACTCAAAGTAAGGAGAGGACAGCATTTAAAATTTCAATTTAATGAAAGGTCTTTCAAAATGTATAATACAACATTGTGTAGCAAGTAAGCCACGTATATTTTGATAAAATGACCCACATAAAAATGAAAAGGGGAAAAAAAGGAATCCACCAAAAAAAAAAACCAACCATTTAGACAGGGGAGAGTCCTTTAAAAAGACAAAGATGTCTATCTCTTGGGCCAGTTGTGATGAAATCCTCTGGAAATGTAGAAATATAAGGAAATGCATTAACATTATTATTATTATTATTATTACCACTGTCCAATGGAAAACATGTATTTTCAAAATGGTAACTTTACATTAACTTCCATTCAAAGTTAAGAACATTTTTGCCTACTACTATAAAGACTGGAATCCAAGATTCTAAGAGCATTTCTACTGGTTTATTAATCCAGAATTATTGACACAGTTTCAGAGCAGCTACAGAGTTCAAATCATGAAGATACACATGTTTCACTGGACAGTGGTGATATGTAAGGAACCTGGCAAAAAAGATGATGTATTCTATTACCTGTCGGACTTTGCAGACATGTAGGACATGCTCCTGCCCCCAGAGTTTTGCTTGTTTCCTCTCTGATTTTTCTAAGTAATAAAAAAATTAAACAAATACATTTAACATCCCTTAATATAAATGTATATCATCTTTATTTGATTGCCTACAGAATCAACAAGAGCACAATCAGAAACATGTATGGGTCTGCACTAAACATTAAACTACAGGCTATGGATTTTAATGCATCGCAGAAATTTAACGTTACCCTCCGTCTGAATTCATGAGACTGTCTGTTTGGGTCAAAATGTTTGGAGTCCTTGGATTTACCCCCTAAAGAGCAAAGAAACAGAAGCTTAAACACACAGGAAAATATCATCCAACATCTAATAATAACCTACATTTACAGTTATAAAAAAAACAAAACAAAAAAAACCCACAGTAGTAACATGCTGTATTTCTCTGTAGGCTCAATGCGACACTTTATCTGTGGCTGAATCATACAGATAATTTCTTTACAGAAAATATGTAAATATGAAGATGTGATCATACCAGCAAAAACTTTAAAATCTGATTGGCTGTAGTCAAAGGGCGTAAAGGTAGAAGACTGGGCCTGTTTCGCATCTTCAGCCTCTTGCTTCTGGTTCTTCTTAGAAGGTGCAGGAGACTGAACAGCAGCGGGCGTCCCTTTGTCAGTTTTCATGACTTTTTTGATTGGTTTAAGAGTTTCTTCACCAACTTCACTGGCCACCCTCTCCCTCTTCTGCCCTCCTTGCTTTGATTCCTAGTGACAAAAAGAAGTGAGGGGGAAGCTAAATCAAAGCTCCTCAGTGAGAACTTGAAGGGCCCAAATCCCTACTACAGCAGAGTGGTCTCGTGTACCCCAAAACTCTTTATTTTTACATGACCAAACCTTTCTTAATCCCTTTAACACTGAGGTCCAAAAGTCTGTGGACACCCCTTCTAATGAATGCATTCAGCAACTTTATGTTGTACCCATTGCTGAGAAAGAAGTGCCAGAGCAAACACATACCCTGTCTAGTGCCTGTAAAGAAGCACTGCCAATAGAATAGGACTCTCTGGAGCAACACTGGCACCATACCTAATGCCAGGCATGGGCTTGAGGGGTATAAATCCCCCAGGACTGAGCTTTTGGGAGAAGGTGGGGTTGTGATTAACAATAAGCACTTGTTTAAGACAAGGTTTTCAGGATATGGGCCTTTCAAGCAGTTGATGGCTTCTTACCGCAATTTGCTGCCTAACCGTACTGACATCCTGCAGGGCCTCTTGATAGCTCTGTTTGGCTTTTTTACGCTCCTCTGAAAGAAAGATGAAAATAATGCATTTTTCCACTGACAACATTCACAGAGTACACTTTACGTTTTAATATACTGGAGTCCTGGGGTACCTTTAGCTTTTTTCGCCTGCTCTTTAGCTTGTTGTTTAGCCTTTTGCTTAGCTTGAACCTCTTTCTGCTGCTGCTCAATGCTCTGAAGCTTCCAGCGGTTACTAATCTATATTGAGAGCAGGAGAAAAGATCATTATTAATAGGGAAACAAATTGTGAAAAGGTGAAATAATTAGGTGAATTTTTGAATTATTTAGCATGTCTAGACAAAGTAATTCATGAGGCACAGTAAAAGCAGAGGCATGAGGGCTTTGACCCCTAAAATAATGGCATTTCTGAACTAATCATATTGCTGGACAATTTATCTTATAGTAAAGGGAATGCATACCCACATATTAAATGCAATGCAAGTTTAGTCATGCCTAAACTGTAGTAGTCTTTGGATGCACAGCAAAAATTCATGCTTTACTGAGTGAATCTTACAGGTTGTTACTGCTTACTTACAATGACCAACTGAAAAATTACACAGAAAAAAAACAAAAACAAAACAAAACAAAACAAAACAAAAAAAAAAAAACACATCCAAGCTACTACCCAAATCAGCTGAGAATTCGAGTGGGAGACCGCTACCTACCTCATAAATCTTTGATGAAGGGTCATATTTAGCATTTTTGGAGATGTGAATATCCTTTGAGGGTAAATACTGAAAACAAGGAGTTCAATTATCAGTAAATACGTTCATGTACCAACAAAATAACTAAAGAAAAGACCTTCAGATTAGGCAGACAAACGACTGAGATCATACCATTCGGAAAGGATTTTCAAAAGATTCCATAATGCTATGTGCTTTTTGCTGGGCAACAGTAATGTGACCAGACTCGCCCAGTTCCTCGCTCTCCTTTAACATAAGCAAAATAATAATAATAATAAAAAAATGTGATTGTCATTTAACCCCAGCAATGCTCCTTACATTAGGAGGATAAGGACTTAACACATGAATAGCTTACCGCAAACAGAGTGATTTTTGCAGAAGCAACAAGGCCACTTGTGTCATCCTCCTCTGAGAAAAGGACTCCAACCTTGGCATCTATTTCATCAGAAAGAGAAACAAATATAGCTGCTCTAAAGAATAACCGAGTGAAGAAGGGGTTGGAAGGGGGAGTGTACACTCCTCAAACCTTGCCTACCTGCTTTCCACTCTGACTTGCAGTGGATCTCAGGAGGGATAGGGGTAGATGGCTCCATGTTGCTGTAGACAGAATTCCGCAGGAATATAAGTTTTTCCCTGGAATATTTGAGTTTCTTTCTTTCTTTTTCTTGGTGTAGGCAAGTCCCCAACATCAGACAGACAGAATAAAAGACAACAAATGTGAAAATCAACATAGGAAAAAACAAACAAAATACCCCCCCACAAAACTTGAATTATTAAGCAATTTCTATTAGTGTCATCAAAAACATTAATAAATAAAATGACCTACCACAGGAAGAAAGATCCATTAGGTCACTTTCAGACACATGAGAGGTATCATGGGGCCCAAACAAAGTAGATTCAGACTGTAAAACAATTTATATTATTACAATCCTAAGCCAACCTAACCATACCCATATGTGATCATGCTCATTCAGGTAACATATGCGTAAGTTTTCATCTGCAATATATGTTAAACAAACCTTTCTTTTGGGGGCCATGGCTTTCTTCTTCTCAGCAGCTACCTCGGCCTGAGAAAAAATTCAAGTTAGTTCCAAACAACAAAACTGTGGCATATACACTCGCTGAGCACTTCATTAAAAAAAAACACAATACTTATACTGCGTACTCCCTTGGCTTTCAAAAGCTCTCATCTTAGCTGCAGCCTCAGCTTTCTGTTCTTGACTGACAGATTTGGAACCCAACACGTTCTTGTGTTGTTGCAGCCCATCTACCTCAAGGTTTGACGCGTTGTGAATTCAGAGATGCTTTTCTGCTCAGTTGTACAGAGTGGTTATGAGTTTCTGTGGCCTTTCAGTAAGCTTGAACCAGTCTTTGACCTTTCTCTATTAACCTCTCATCAACAAGACAACCATATTGACCATTTGTGTGGGACACAAATGGAATTTGGCCTCCGCCTTGCCACACTTAATTAGTAATCTTATTTAGATGGTTGATGTGAACAACTGTACTGTACTGGACTGTATCTGTAAGACTGACATGCACTGCACAGCTGCCACGTGATTGGCTGTGTACATAACTGCATAAAAGAGTAGGAGTACAGGTCTTTCTAATAAAGTACTCGATAAATGTAGTATCTATTTGGCTCACCTTGAGAAGTGGGATTTCTCTTGCTTGCTTGATGAACTGATGGAGCTCATTGATCTGCTGCCGCACTAATGGTGGAGTGGGATTACAGCAAGCAATGATTCCCTGGGGCTCCCTTTAAGCGAGGTAAGGAAAGAAAAGCATGACATGCATGCCGTGGATGAGAATTCGTAAAGTCTGTTAAAAGCTGTAAATGGTCACAATTGTCTGTAGGAAAGTTTCTGTGCGGGGAACTTACTTAGGCAACTCCTCTGCAATCTTCATCATCATGTGGTTGGGCAAGACATACCTAAAAAAAAGAAAAAGAAAAAGAAAAAAAGAAAAAGGGTTAAAAACATGGGAAAAAAACAAAAAAACAAAACAACCAGACAACAGGGCAAACTCAATTTCCTTTTATACTGAAGTTTGCATTACCCAGTGCTTTCATCCTCCACTCTTGCCAGTTTATCTCTCCAGCCGTAGAGGTGACGGAAGGCGGCCAGCTGCTGACTGTTGAAGCTTTTCTTCTGTTTTCTGTAGAGCTCCATGTACGATTCCTCAGTGAAGATGGGCTTCACATATTTCTGAGCAGAGGTAAACCAACAACAGGGGTCAGAACAACCAACAGATCATAACTGGCCTTTAAGGACTGTGTATAAACCATTCCCTGATACTAGTCTACAGAGCCAAAAACGCATCAGCCTCCCCAACCTGATGAAAATGGTCAAAACCTGATCAATACCAACAGCCCTTGGAACGTTTGTGGACATCCCTTGAAATGAATGCAATCAGCTACTTTAGGTTACACTAATTGCTGACACAGATGAGCAAATGCACATACACACAGCTTGTCATTATTGCCATTGGCTTAGGACAATCTGGAGAAGATAAACACAAACTAATTGGTAACATGTCTAATGCCAGGTATAGGCTAGAGGGATATAAAGCCAACCAGCATGGAGCTGTGGAGCAGTGGAACTGTGTTCCACCTAATACTTTTGGGATGAGCTGGGGGATGAGGTGGGGCGGTGATCATCCAACACCCTGACCTCACAACAGACTTGTGTTGAGTGTCATAAATGTAAATATATAACTGTACCTTGAGGCAGAGATCTTTGCTTTTGGACCAGACCACTTGCACCAAGTTCGACTGTCCATTAGCTGCATCAAACAAGTCAGCTCTCAGTCGATCATACACATATAGAAGGTAATGGGTATCAGCCTGGGCATATGTCAGCATCTCCTCTGGTAACGGTCTGAGAGGGATCACAGAGTTACTTAACCATACAATCTGGAACCCACCCCCCCTCCAAAAAAACCCCATTGTATTTGGATTACCGTATTCTCCAGTCAGCGAGCTGATAGCGTTTATTTGAGTCCACGTTGCAGTAGAGTTTGAGGAGATGGTCCAACGAGTTTCTGCCAAGGTTCAAGGAGCGAGCAGCGTGGTGGGTGTCAAACATGTTGACCACGTACACGCCAAAGTCCTTCTGAAGCCATTCAATGTCCGAGTCAGCACCATGGAAAACCTACAAGCAAGCATTTAAAGAGCAAAAGCAAGCATTTAAAGTGAGTAAACTAAATATATACATTTTAAATATATATGAATATTAACATACTCATTGTAGAATCTGTTTAAAAACAAGTGATTTGTCTAATAAAAGACATTTTAAATTGATAAATTACACTTTGTTTTGAACCTGGCTAGTGTGCCCCCAAGTGGTTGAAATTTTAATTCTACTGCATCTGTAAAGGCCAAAACGGATGTGATTTTTCATAGTGGAACCTTCACACCAAGCAATTAGGGCTAGAAACTCGATAGCTCTCAAATTTCTACTTTTTCTTAGCTTACTGTCCACTTTTGCTCTCTTTAATTTCCCTCCTCCACATGACTGCTCATTAGCGAGGGAAGCTATATTTCCTGGTTCTTTGTAGACATGAACAGACTAGGATGCACAAACACCTTTACATCACCTTTACAAACGTCAAAAACACCACATTACGTGGCTCTAAAGTTCTCACTTTCACTCCACATCTCTCAGTTACGGTCCACCATGTATTTTCTTTAATCTCTACATTTTTATAATCAGTGTTGCTGCTCGTCATATAAGCTTTTGTGCTCTGCCACATACAAGATGAGATGTTCTGCTGCTGCTGTCTTGATGATCACTTGTTGTCTGCAACCATGACAATGGAGATCTAAATGGGCAGTCTGATTTTGGCGCATTCGTACAAAAAAAAAAAGGAGCAGATTTTAAAGATTTTAAAATGTACGCAGCGTCGCAGTTTGTCAGTTCTGGATATACGTGTGTTGGTGTTCAAAACTTGTTTTTTCTGTCCGCAAAATTTGCATTTTTTTTACATTTCCATCCCATCTATTACATTGCGGTGGCGAGCTACTATTCAAATGTTCTCACCCCCATGTTCAAACCCCCTAAGATACGTTTTTCCTATCCTATCTCAGGGTGGATTTACTCTTTCAATCAAACACTTATGTCCTGCATATAATAAATGATGGTAATTTTAACAGGCCAGTCAATCACATACGTAATTGCATTCTTAGATGAGCCGAAGGAAAATAGAAGCACCTTCATTTTGCAGAATTAACAAATTAACAACAAAAAAACCCCTCTCACCTTCACAATGGTGGGATCTGTGAAGCTTTCATTCAGAATGTACATCTCACTGCGAAGCTCCAGAGTGTCAATGATGAAATCCTCCTCCCTCGTGGAGATTTGCATCAAGCAAGTGATTCCCAGGAAGCTCCTGTAGGAATGGTGCTGGAAAGGAATCAAATAAAACCAAATGTGAACATAAGGGATACATTTCTTCACAGTAGCGTGTATCAGATTTTGTGTATGTGTATCAGATTTTACAGTAAACCATCAATCAGCAATTCTCCATCACTAACAGTGTAAAGTGCCAGGTGTTACAAAACATCCTGAACTCATGCGTACCTCAAGATCCACAGCAAACTCTGTGCTGTTAGCCAGCTTTTCGTTCAAGGCAACCAGATCATCCAACGTCTCGATAAATTTGCAGCTCGTTTCTGCCAGAGGTTTATACAGCTAAAAAACAAACAAGCAAGGAAATACGATTGAGGTGACTTACTGGGGGGAGGAATCAGTAGTCTCTAAAGTCAAACAGCCTTTTTTGAGGTTACCTGAGGTTCAGGTTTACTCTTCAGGCTCTCCGGCATGACCAGGTGGTCCACCTCATACTGGTAAGGATGAGCGAACCTGAAAGAAGCCATGACATCAGAGTCCAAGCATGCCCATTTTCCAATCCTTATTAAAGACAGAAGGTAGTCTGGACTGTTTTCAGAAAACACACAACAAGAGAAGCGAACTGAAAACTAGGCCTCACATGTCATCCATGTGCTCTTGTGTTCTTAGCTGGTGGATGAAGTCAGCCAATGCTGGAGGCACATCCAAATCCTCAGGTCTCTCCTCCCGCAGCTGTTTGTTTGTGAAATCTACATAAAACATTATATAATTATTAAATTTGTGTTTTTTATACATTTTATACATTTTGGGCAATAACCCTTATAACTTTTCCAAACATCAAAACTGTATAAGAAGGAAAAAAGCACTTAACTAAACTCAACGTAGACAGGTCTATAAGTGACAAGTGTCTTAGAGACAAGAAGTTTCTCACTACATCCAATAAATACACTTCCTTAGAGGCTCTAAATCAACAGTTAATTTAAGATAGGTTATCATTACTTATGCTTCTACGTCCGAGCAACGCAGAGTCTACACTGTACCTGCGCAAGTGGCCTATGTCGTTGTGAGCGTTCATACTTGTGTGTTGGTGTTGTTTTGTAAGTACGTGGCCAAAACATTAGCTGGCAACAGGGTTTCTAGGCCACTGTGCTGATTTACTATTTGAAGTTCTACAAGCAGTGGCAGCTAAAACTGAGCAGATCATGTTGGAGTTGGAACTAATAGCTGTTGAACAAGTTAGTTTTACTTAAAAACACAAAGGAATGAAGACATCGGAGGAGATGGTCCATACGGCCATTTAACCGATTCAGTACGTCCAAATGAACTAAAATATTGTGGCAAATGTGGACCAATCACAGTTGTTACAGTTTGAGTCGGTATGGCATAGGCTTCCTGGAACCTACGCTGTGCTTACAGTGTAGATTCAACACAGAAGCATTAATTGGCCTTTAATCCACCAAGAAATCAAATTAAACGATTAAACTGTAAAAATAAATCAATCAATCTCAAACTCACAGGAAGACAGCGGCTTCACAGCATTGGGCTTGACGAAGATTTTGGAGACGAAAGGCGTGTTGCTGTTGTCCACTTTATCCTTGAACTTCAGCTGAGGTCGCTGAATATTCTTGGCATGAAGAAGGTGGAAGGTCTCAGCACTGCGATTTCCACCCTATATAGAAATGAAAAACTCCAGTTGCTGTGGCGTCCCACAACATTAACCATAGAATAAAAAATGTGGGAGGGAACTCACCTTGCGATTCCAACTGGACACAACAATTTTGGGCGGCTGATAGCCAGCAGGCATCACCGGCTGAGACCGAGTCACTCCAGAAGCCTCGTCCAGCATAATACCCTGTTGAAGAATAATATAAAAAACACTGTAACTTTATCGAACACACAAAATACAACATTAATAATTCCTAAATAAATTAATTAATAAATTACTGGTGTTGTGAGCCATAAGGAACACAGCTTTGGTTGCTGACTTCTTTGTGTACTCGATCAACCATTTAGGAATAATCTGAATCAACAGCTCAGATAAATAGCATTAAATATTATTCTCAGGTAGTCTAAGGCAGTTTCTCTCAACCCTGGTCCTGGAGGCCCACTGCCCTGTACTTTTTAGTGTTTTCCCTGCTCCCCACACACCTGATCCAACTAATCTAATAACCTACTGTTGCGTCAAAGATGGAAAAGCACTGTGTCACCCAATGGACCTCCAGGACCTGCGTTGAGAAACACTGGTCTGGCACTTCTGCTCAGGACTCCTAATTTGGATTAATAGAATGCAATCATGAAGCCAACAGAAGCCACTGCTGGTTACATCTGAATAAATTTTCCAGGAAATCCAATGAAATGGAAAGTACTGTTGGTGTATTTCTTAGTGGGCAAAATAAGCTTTCATCTGTACGCCAAAAGCAAAACATGCAAAAAGCCAAAATATTATTAGCTGCTAAATAGGAATTTTATTTATAGCTGCAGTTACTGGAATAATGACCAAGAGTTAAGTTCAGCAAAGAACAGCAGAAGGCAGCCTGCAACAAATGTTTAGCTGAGGTAGAAGACTTTACACTGGGGGTTTCAGGAGAAATGCGGTCAGGTTCACAACACTGGGTTCACGATTCAATGGTCATAATATTTTGCACAAATTTTGAAGGAAAGGAAAGGAATGAAGGGAAAAAGTAAAAGGTGTTAATTCGTTGTTTTTTGTCGTGTTCAAAAGCAAAATCATTTGACATTGCATTTAAATAAGTGGTTTGGAGATCAGCAGTTTATTTCATACCACTTTCTCCAGGATGACGTCATTGGACTCAACGACCAGATCAAAGCGCTCCTCCAGACCGGTCAGTTTGTTCTTGTCCCTCATGTGTGATCTGCAGCCATGGTGTTGCATCAGCTGACTCATACTAAACACAAAGCACAACATTATTTATAGCAGCACTTGTAAATCAGGCTACCAAGAGGGACACAAAGCTGTGCTACAGAATCAGAATACTGTATAACATCATGTTTGTTTTAGATCAGAGAATGATTTTATATATATATATATATATATATATATATATATATATATATATATATATATATATATATATATATATATATATATAAAGAGAGAGAGAGAGAGAGACACACTTTTTAATAAAAAGAACTAAGTTAAATTGACATTCAGGATTATATTCTGAACCACCTACCCTCCCATTCAGCCCACTGCTTACTGGTTAGACACTACCATCACCCCCATTCCTGAAGTGTCTGACGGTGCCTTAAGCTTGTTAATATTTACTATCAGAGGCTACTGCAGCTAACAAGCAACTACAACTAAAGGGAAAAACACCAGACTCCTTCTGTCTCTAAAAAACACCAACATCAGACGCCTTACAGCAACACCAATCACTTTTACAGTTTACCTGGGGTGGGATTTTGATTGGTCCAGCCCTAAATGGGCTGAGCAGGGATGGGAGTAAAGGTAGTGTCTAATCGTGCTTCAGAAGGCTGCAGTGGACAGTCCAGACTGTGCGTACGCAGCTCATGACCTGGTTTCAGATGGTTCTATGCTGGTCTTTAATGGTCAAGCTTGTTGCATCGCTTATACTGGTTAGCCAGCTTGGTACGCTGGTTGACTAGTTCGGTTCTTGTGCATGTTTTGATTTGAGTTGCTGATCTACCAGCGTAATCATGATGGTCAGGCTGGTTGTCTAGAGTAGTCAGGTTGGTCATGCTGGCAGACCTGCTAAACCATCACACTCCAACTCAAAAAACATACCCTATACTGGTCAAGAACTGAGCCGGTCAACCATTTTAACTAGCATGACCACCCTGAGCAGACCAAGCTGTTTTTTTTTTTGTTCCAGCAGGGCAGCCAGAGAAATCTGGAGCGGCAACTGTAGGAAACTTTCCAAATAACGATACCCTGGGCTCGGCAAGCTGCCACTGTTCGGCCACTTAGCAAGGTCCTTTACTCCGGGTGGGCATGTGTTTACAGTCACTGTGTGCGTCACTGCACGGATGGGTTATCTTACAATAGTGGGCAGTGGTAGCTCAGCGGTTAGAGCGCTGAGCCACCAGGGTTGTGGGTTCGAGTCCCAGGCTTGGCAAGCTGCCACTGTTGGGCCACCGAGCAAGGTCCTTTACTCCGGGTGGGCATGTGTTTACAGTCACTGTGTGCGTCGCTGCACGGATGGGTTATCTTACAATAGTGGGCAGTGGTAGCTCTTTCTTTATATTACATAAAGAGCCACCAGGGTTGTGGGTTCGAGTCCCAGGCTTGGCAAGCTGCCACTGTTGGGGGCCCTTGAGCAAGGCCCTTTACCCTCTCTGCTCCCCGGGCGCTGGAGTTGGCTGCCCACCGCTCTGGGTGTGTGTGTGTGTTCACGTGAGGGCGTGAGACTAGAGCCAGTTGCGTGAGTCTCACGGCCAATGCGTGACCACTTGCGTCACCGCTAGATGCCCGAGTCTGACTCCAACACTAGCAGCCCTATTATATTACATAAAGAAATATAGCTGTAATAAACAGTGCCAGACCCCAGTCCTCTCTCACCAGTGTAAGAGTCGCTCTCCTTGCGCCGCACAGAAATCCTGGAAGCCTGGAAAACTCCGGTAGAAGTCAAATTCGTCTCCTGCCTGAGGGAGAGACCCGGACGCCTTCGTGGCAGCGACAACGGTGCCCAGTCCATGCTGTGAGAAACATAAGAGATGTGGAGCATTAGAGGACCTCGCCAACCGGGTCCATTTTAGCCGAGCGCGACAGCACAGCTCCACGTTGCTGCGTGTTTATATCAGACAGCAGTGCAGCGAGCGAGCGCGCGCGCTACACACGAGCCGCCGGGACAGAACCGACTCACTGACCTTAACAAAGGCATCCGCATCTTTAAAGCCCGGGCAGAACTCCTCCGCCTCGCTCTCGGAGTCCTTACTAGCTGGGTTATTCTTCGCTGTAGCGCAGCCGCCTGCACTCGCGGAGGCAGCCATTACTAGCTTGCAAACTTCGCGAGAAGAGCGAGCGAGCACGCCGGAGATTTCAGTCTTCTTCTGGGTCTGAGTGGCCGCGGGCGCTCTGCCGCCCTCTGCTGGACTGCGCCGTTCAGCTCACTTGCAGACACAAGTGGTGCGAATCGATTCCACGAGTCGATTCTACTCTCCCACACACGAGTCCTCCTCGCTGCAGATAGCGGTGTAAAACACACCAGGTTTCTGTTGTGTTCTGTTCTGTTGGTGATGTTATCTGTGCATAACGGGTGAAATCAACTGAAAATGAAAGACGGCTGGGAATTATAGGATAATTTATCAATTATTCATTATGTTGTTTAGTTTAATGATGAACGGACCAATAGAAATGCTCCTAAATTACTAAAAAAATAAATGAAAAACAGCTCCAGTACAAGACGCTTCAAACGGTGAGGCGGGCTCCACCTCGTGGGGTGCGAAGGAATTGCAGGTGGGCGCATATGAGGTGAGAGAACAAATGGCAAAACATAAATAATAATAATAAATAATAATAATTTATAATAATAAAACGACTGGGTCATAAAAAATTGTTTCGAAAATTGTATTTTCGTTATCTAATATTTTCAGATTTTTCAATCACAATCCAATTTTGTCATATTGTTTTATTTTCATTTCAAACAATAGTCAATAGTGCATTGTCAACTGGCAATGTGGTCAAAATTTCCAAAAGGGGCGGCTTCATTTCTACAGGCAAGCACATGTAAAAAGACAAAATATGATGAAGATTACTTCCAATATGGGTTTATATCCATTGAAGTGTATGAGGAGGTGTATGAGGTGTATGAGGAAGTGTGTGCTACTTGTCTATGAGCAACTTGTAGCTTGTGTACAGTCGTCTGAGCTTGCAATGCATTGAACTTGCATGAGAGAAAAACAAGCAAGATTAACACTGTGTTTATCCAAAGAGCTGGACTGGAAGTAAAAATGTTAGTAAAAAAAAAATAAATAAATAAAATTCTGGGCAAATGGGACGATTTGACCTGATTCTTTTTATACATACACTGCCGTTTTAATTAGGGGTGCCCCAGGTTCTCAAAAACCTGGAAAGGGGAAGAGGCTCCGGAGGAGTACGTTTGTAATAACCTCTGCCATAGCAGTAGAAGAACTATGTTTGTAATAGAGATGTGAGTGTGAAGAACCTTTAAATTAGATATGAGCCTGTCCATGAAGTGAATGTTCACCGTTTTCTTCTATTTGTCTCCCATTTGTGAATGTATCATTATAAAACAACTGTAAGTGTTTCCTGGTGACCTCACAGTACTGTCTGTAATTCACCATGAAGAGCTGAAGCTTTAATTTTGGAAATGAAAATTTGACACAACTCGCACCAGATTATTAGTAGCGCAACTCCACTGGACTACATACAGGCTCATAAAACTCCTTATGAGAAGTGTTTGCTTAAAGACGTGCAAAGAGACACAAAAAGACTTTTCTAAAATTTATTGGCAAAGATGTACACCAATTTCAATCAGGTCATTTGCTCCACTTTGTGCATAATTCTATGCATGACATTATTAAGTTAATAAAAGTCAGACACCCTTCAAAATGTCTTTTCATGCAACAGTTCTCTTTTCTTAAGCCTATTCAGCAGACTCATCAACATGGCAGCGGTAGAACATAGAGAATTAGCAAATAACACAGATAGCAAAGCGAAGCTTGAGTGAAGCTCTACCAAAACGGACACCTGAGGACAGAAAAGACAAGAAAGCACAATCAATAATAATAGCATTAAGTAATTATTTACTATTGCTGTCAAAGCCAAACACTGACATAAATAAAATACTTATTATTTACTCTGTCTAACTTCTAAAAAGTGTTTGTGATGATGAAGAAATACGCACCATCCAATGTAACATTGGCACAGGTTCTCGTGAGATGTGGCTTGCTTGATCAGCAGCTCCACTTGGGTTGGGACATCCAGTGTCTCATCATGGGAGAAGTCCCGTCCTAGAATGAGAAATAACAAAAGGCCCAGTGTGACAGAGGTAAGGTAAACCATTCTAAGTGCTAACAGCGCCCCCTTGTGTAAGATCTATGAAGTCAATGAGTATGTCAGCGTGTAGCTGTGTATGTGACGGAGTATAAGTGAGTGGGTAAGTAAGTATTTGATAAAGTATACTAGCATGTATCTGAGTATAGAGTATGTATGTGATAGAGTATCTGAATATGTGAGTATAATAAGTATGTTACAGTATATAACTGAGTGAGTTTGAATGAGTATGTGTAATGAATGAGTGAGAATACTAGTATGTGAGTCGGTATAGTGAGTGTACTAGTATGCATGTGACTAGATGAGTATGAGAATGTGAGTACACTAAACATGTGAGTACCTAACTGAGTATAAACATGTGAGTATGTATATGAGCATGTGGGTGAGTATACAGGTATATGGGCATATGAGTGAGTATATAGGTATGTGAGCATGTGGGTGAGTATACAGGTATGTGAGTGAGTATACAGGTACATGAGCATGTGGGTGAGTATACAGGTACATGAGCATGTGAGTGAGTATACAGGTATATGGGCATGTGAGGGAGTATACAGGTATATGGGCATGTGAGGGAGTATACAGGTACGTAAGCATGTGAGTGAGTATACAGGTATGTGAGCATGTGGGTGAGTATACAGGTATATGAGCATGTGGGTGAGTATACAGGTATGTGAGCATGTGAGTGTGTATACAGGTACGTGAGCATGTGAGTGTGTATACAGGTACGTGAGCATGTGAGTGTGTATACAGGTACGTGAGCATGTGGGTGAGTATACAGGTACGTGAGCATGTGAGTGAGTATACAGGTACATGAGCATGTGAGTGAGTATACAGGTATATGAGCATGTGAGTGAGTATACAGGTACATGAGCATGTGAGTGAGTATACAGGTACATGAGCATGTGAGTGAGTATACAGGTATATGAGCATGTGAGTGAGTATACAGGTATATGAGCATGTGAGTGAGTATACAGGTATATGAGCATGTGAGTGAGTATACAGGTATATGAGCATGTAAGTGAGTATACAGATACAGTATGTGAGTATGTGTGAGTTTGTGAGTGAGTGAGGATAGTAGTATGTGATTCTGTCTCATCCCAGCACTGTAACACTCTAGCATTCTATTCTCTGGATGTCACTAGGTCTGTTTCCAGCTGTTCTGCAAAGACACTGGCACAGCTTCAGTGCAGATTTGTTTGCTGGCTCTGCTTGAGACTTCTCTTTCACACAAGCACAACAATTACTCGCACATGCCAGAATCAGGGCCATGACAGAGTTTGATTGGAGCATTTTGCACTTCAACTAAATTTTTTCAAGATGGACACGGAAATGCTCCACTAGCAGCCACATGTTTCATAGACTAAAATAAGTGACTGGAACTGTAATGTCTGAAACACAACTGTGGGCAACTGTGACGTGTGTGTTAGAATTACGACTCACCCGTCAGTTTGTCTCGCACCCTGTTGATAATCTGGATGGCTTTCTTGTTCAAGGCTTCAGGCTGCACAAGGCCGTCTCCAACTGGTTGGAAAAAAGGAAAAAAGAAAAAAAGTAGGTAAAAAGGTAAGATCATTGAACTTACAACTCCATATTCCTTAATGAGTAAACAGATACAATCATTAAGAATTATGAAAATGATGCTAAATGTTGTGCAAACATTTGAAAAGCTCGTCTTGTGTCTAGTAGGAAGTCGGAGACTTACTGAACGAGTGAATGGATTCAGGCACGGTGGTTCCTGGCTTTTTGTGGGTGGTTTCTCCTAGGTCAATACCCTCTATGGTTTCTGCCATTGATGAGACAGCAAAGTGAGGTTACAGTGAGCTAAACCAGGGCATACTTTGGCCGTTCTCCATAATATTCATTATCTAGTTTGGTTGACTAACAAAACTTATTCTGATTAAATTAAATACTGAATATGAGCCAGCAGTTCATATGATATGGATGAATGGCAGAAATTGACTCACCAACAGACTGGCCAGCTGTGTAGGAGTCAGTTCTGGTTCTGGAGCGTTTGGTTCCCTTAGTGTTTGCTAAAAGAAATGCAAGACCAGTTCGAGACCAATTCAAGATTTCCAGAAAAACATGCTAACCTTATAACAACCATGGATCTCGATTTCTAGGTTTTCCTAAAAACCTTGCTTCAATATTAAAGGAATGTTTTAGTCAATAATGCTAATCCTGCTAACAGTGAATGAAACGAAATAGTCAGCGAACAGCATTTTCTAATGACATAAGCTTCCAGGCAGGTATCCAGTGGTGTGGAAGACATTTTTCTTATATTACTTCCAGGATGTGGTAAAAATAGTATATCACAATATTTAAAGACAATTTCACGTTACACAATATTTATCGCAATATTTTCACATGCAGACATAATGCATCAGTAGCGACAGATTCTTAAAAACTGCTGTTCAGATACTCTCCCATAGAGTATAGTAATTTGCATTCAAAATCTGCTGCTCTTCATCTGATTAAACTGCACAAATTACATGAAATATGCAGTTGGTCAGTGTTCAAGTTTGCTGTTTTATAGTGGCTTGTCCAAAAATGATTTATTTGATTAATATCTCTGATTAATATTTATAATATATCTCTTTCCTGATATACAAGACATGTTTGGTGTCTAAAGTTGGCTTCTACAGTTTTAGACTGGAACTATAAGGCCTTACCATAACTGAAACTTACACTGCACCAAGCAGCCTAAATCATCGCTCATTTACCTCAAACTGCATCAAGTTGTTAATTAATCTCAAATAGTCTTGCTCATGTGGTTTCTCAAACTCAACCTACTGTTATCTACAGACATGGACAACAGTACACCGAATAGCTGAAACTCAGATAAAACCTGTGTCCATCTGATTTAATTGGGCCACAAAAAAGCTAGTTTACATACTGTCCATGAGCCTCCAGTTCAGTAAGGGGTCATAGACAAAGGCCTCCAGCACAGCCATAACGCTGTCTCTGTGCTCTCGCAGCACCTCCATCACTGTGTGGCACGTGATCCGATAATTTCCATCCAAGCCAGTCACCTGAGCACAGAAGCGAGGAGTGAGGGAAGAACAAAAGGTTGGAAGAAATTACGAAAACATGCAAAACATCAATTAGTCTGTCAGTTTGCTCTAACTCAGGACAACCGTACCTCCATGGCATTCGTCAGCATCCGAGTCAACCGGAAGGGGATTTTCTCTGGGAATTTTTCCCTGGTCATGGCAACCTAAAGCATAAAAGATACATTTACTTTGCAGGTACAGCTACAGCACCCTGCCAGCTTTCCCTCTCCCCACATGAAACACAGTTACCTCAAAGCAATCTCCAAAGTCAATGTGAAGGATCTTTCCGCTCAGTCTGTCCAGCATCAGATTTGAAGGATGCCTGTTTTGACATACCCAAATCCGATTGTTAAACAATTTAACAATGCTAACAATGTTAAATTACTAACAGAACTAACAGAACATATATACTGTATGGGCAAAAGCATTGGGACAACTGCTTTATTGTTTCTTCTGAAATTCAGAATATTCCAAAATAATACAGCTAAACTAAACGGCTTAGGACCAATAAACTAAACAATAAATAAATAAAAAAGGGTTCAGTATGTCACACAAAAATGTTTTGCAACTAAGTAAAAAATTATTAATTATACTGAGACTGAGAATATACTGAGAATTAATAATCTTAATTCTTGGCAGGGATTGTACAAATAAAAACCTAGCTAGAGTCTCAAAGGTGAGTATTCGTACCTGTCCCCAAGTCCTAGGATATAGCCAACCATGGACATCACAGCAAGAGAGCGAGTGTAGTTGGTTCTCCTGTCAAACCACACCTGCTCAAAGAGAAAGGGTTAGGATTTTGACTTTCCTTTTGATGTACCAAAAACCTATACACACACAATATCCTGTGAAATGGCAATGAAGTGTGGAAAATGAACAGCAACCACTAAGAATGTGAATAAGTGAAATGACGTATACAGCACGTTAGCACATTGGAAGCAAGTGTGCATTTGTGCAAAACGTTGAGAGTAGAAGTATGCACCTCTGAGCTAGGACTCTTGAGCCACAGCAGCTTGGCCAGATCATCTCCTGCTGTGTTGTTCACTGCATGCTCAAACACCTCCACTTTCTCCATCAGAGTCAGGTGGTCATAGTCTGGTGCCATCTGAAAGACAAACATGAACAGTTTGAGCAACAATCATCTCACACGTTCCACTCATCTCACTTAAACCAGAGAGATGTATTCAAAGTGTGCAGAGTTGTGGTGTACCCTGAGCATGATGCGGTGCTCGATGTTCAGCAGGATCTTCTTCTTCTCACGGTAGTCTCGAATCAGAGCGTGCAGGGTGTCGCAGTGAGGAACCCAGCCAATCAGGCCAGAGTTAGTGGACAAGGGGATCACAGCGTACCTCTGAATACTGGGGAAGTCAAAAGAAAGATATGCTCTTATACACTAAGTTTATAAGGCCTCAACAACAAACCTATTACAGCAGATTACTCATTAATACAACATGCATCATTTTAGCAGTTAGGCTTGTGTAGTAATGCTTGTGTTTCTCAATGGTACCCTGATGAGTAAACATGGGTAAACAAATGAGGCAGAGAATCATAAGAGAAATTGGAGATGGCAAGCAACTACATGCTTAACCAATCATTCAATCATCATCTTATCTCTTTCTCCCTGGTCAGAGTCATAGAAGGTTCAGAGCCTGCCTGGAATCATTACTCACAAGACAGGAACACGCCCTGGACAGGGCACCACACTCACAGGGGGCAATTTGGCACCTACCATCTGTTTTTGAGAGATGGGAGGTAACTCGGAGAACACCAGACAGCTATATACAGAGAGTCCAGAGTCCTGGAGCTGTGTGACTACAATACTACACTTTACACCATGTGACCTCTTGGAACTCCTAGCATGTGGCATCCCTGTGTCTCGAACTGGCAGTCTCTCAATGAAACGGCCAGCGGATAGATAGTTGTGCCACTCAGAAGCCTTGTTTTAGATCAGTTTTAGATGCTTTGTCTGTATCGGACACACAGTCACATTCACTGGACTGGGGAGCGCAGCCCTACATCACGGTCTCTGAGTTTTAGTAAAACCAACCAAAACACACAGCACATTTGCTAAATTATACTCTACGGGGATTCCTAGCCTCCTGTGGCTGTGGAGTCACAATGTATTGAACTGGCTGCAGTTAAGCAGTCGTGCCACTCGAAAGCCCTGTTTTGAGTTCATAACACAATACATTTGCACAGTGTGGTGTGCAGTGTGTCTAAGAAAGGCTTGCCTCAGATTCTTGCGGAGAGAGGCTGGGTCGTTAGCCAGCAGAGTGTTGACAAGACCGAAGAGCTGCATGACCCTCTCATCTTGCCGGAGATCCTCGTGACCTTTAAGCAGGAACATGAACTCGTGCCCATTGCTGCCTGTAGGGGGCATTAAAAAGCAATTCAAATCCAAATATCTTTTATAAAATAAAATCCAAAATCTTTCATTCTCTTTGGCCATATGGCACACTGCTCCTGGCACACTAAAGCTAGATGGCCTTTTCATATAGCCCTGGATCGCATTACACATTAAAATTAATTTCAGCGGCGTACAGAGTTCACTAGATGTGTAAAAGTCAGTACCTTGAAGGCTGCAGAGCCAATGACTACAGTTAGATAGCAACCCTGTTTAAATTAAACCTAGACCCAATTACTGTAAGTTAAACAAGCATAAAATAGTTTCTATTTATACAACAGCCACGCAAAATGTCTTGAGGGAGAGCAAATGACGATTTTAAAGAGCCGTTTGCTGGTTTCAAGCCGATTTTCACATTAAGAGAACTGTTAAAGTTACTGCTCCCTGTGGATGGGGATGGACAATGGGACTGTTCAGAGCGGCCATTAAACGTTAAAACAGCAGAACCTGCGTCATGGAAACGAGGGAGATGGAGAGAAAGTGATAGACGGACAGAGCCGTTAGTGCTTGATGAGAATCACAGGCTGACAAGTGCATCACCAGGCGAGGGGGTGAGGTGGAGGGGTGAGACTTGGGCTTCACTAGAATTACAGTAGTATTATGTTATATTATGTTACAGTATAACTTACAATACTGCTGGTGCTGAGCTCTGTGGGCACCCGTCTATAAGTTCAAGTCGAACTGCACAATATATCGACTGCTAATCATGATATTGACCCTTCCAATACTAAAACATCACAGGACGCAATACGCTTACTGGCCCTCTGACCAATTACAATGTTTTTGTTGTGTGCTGTGAGCATCCTGACCAATCACACCTGTGTTTGTGTTTCTGTGAGTGACTTGATGAATTCAAGTTTTTACACAATTCAACAATTCAACAATGCAGGCCAACCTTGAACTACATCACAATACTGATTTATAATGGATACTGAGATTTTAAAATACTGCAAAGCGCATCACAACTGGTGCCCATATCAGCTCTACACGGGATGTAATAGGACTTAGACAATGAAAAATATGCCTCACTTTTTTTTTTTTTTTAAGTGAAAGTTTTAAAACCACACCCCAATTTAACCAGTCTATATACTGAAACCAGGGTGCAAAAACTTTTTTGTGATGTCACAAAACATGTATTTACACATATTCTCCACTATTAGGCTACAGCAGTCTAGTCCTTAATTAAAGGCTTTTTGAATGAGTTACAATACAGAGCAGCCAGTCAGAATTTTGGCCACCTACATACAATTGTTATGCCTAGTTCATGGACCACTGTAGGTAGGTACTATCCACTGCTGACCAGGAGCACCTCACAAGATATGTCCAGTTACCATGATATGAGACATTCTTATGATAACAATCAACATTATCTGATTCATCTATGAGTGGTTACATAGTTTTGAGTCATTAGGGTACATTTGTCTTGGAAAAAAACAACAAAAAACAAACAAACAAAAAAGGTCTGTCTAATTCTCAGGGACCAAGACTGGAAATCGGTCATTAAAAATGTCACCCCTGCTAAAAAAGACCAGCTGGTCAATGGGCATGTTTTAAATTTGTTGGTGTAGCTGGTGTATTAGCATGACCAACCTGACTAAGGTAGTCCATCAGTATGAACAAGCTTGCTGTCTAGCCATAACCAGCCTAAACAAGCTGGAGTACCAGCATGACCATCCTGACCAAGCTATGACCATGACAAAGCTGGTTGAGGACCTGTTTTGCCAGGATCAGCCTTGGCAACCAGCCAACCATGGCACTCCAACATAGCAACTTTCACACCTTTTACAGAAAAAAAACAGGGCGATGCGTTCTTTAAGCACTATTTAGCCTTACCCATGATGGTGAGCTTGCGGGGTCTCTGTTTGGAGGTGATAACCTGCAGGGAGGGGGCGATGGACTGGATGCGAATGATTGGCTGGTTGGGATCATAAGTGCCAGGCACAGCCAGCTCCAGATCCCGACACATTAGCAGCTTGGGTGAGACATACTGCAGCTCCAGAGAGGTGAGCTGAGGACACACACACACACACACACACACACACACACACACACACACACACAGAGATATGAGCAGCCACGTTAAAACAGGTAATTATCTCTCTCGTTTTCTTTCTGTGCCTGTCTGTCTGTCTGTCTCAGTCACTCTTTCCCTTTTGACCTGCCAGTCTCCCTGCCAGCATCAGGAAGCTGTTTTCCTTGGCTCGATCAGGAAGTACAGTAAAATAACATAGCAGGTAAGGTGCTGAAAATCCCAGCACCTGAAATAACAGCTCTGCACAACAAACTCGATCTGTTTCTAAGAGATGCCTGTTCCTCCTCACCCGCGGCAGCAACGGGGGGAAACACACTGCTTGCCACACAGATTTACTGGTTAAATAAAATAGGCTTTGTCAGGTGCAAGACTTTAAACAAATGACGTAAATTAAAAAGTACTACAATTTCTTTAAACATATAAAATGGAAGTCAATACAGTAGTTTTCCAAAGCTTTCTAGTTTGGAATGAAAAGGAAATAGTATACACCACCTGTCTGAAATGTAGGAAAACATCTAACACTAAATCATTTTTTTGATTATAGTAAGTGATATGACTGTTTCCATTAAATAAAATGCTAATAAAGATGATATTGAGACAGATAAAGATAATAATAAGATGATAATAAGACATGGCTTTGAGAAGGTCTAAGCAATATATTAGCTGACTGATACCAGTGGCTATTTCAATAACATCTATCTCTAATATCCACTTTTTAGCACAAAGGGAATAATGATTTTTACGATAAAACTGATGGAAACATTAGAAAAGCTCCATCTCCCGCAATATTTATATTTTAAAGGCTTCTGGAAGACACAAGCTGTGTCTGAAACTCTGCCCCGTTCACTCTATAGTGCAGTACTTGCCTTAAAATGTAGTGCAGACTTTTTAGTGCACTGCAACAACCCCATAAGGCATCATTCGCTACCTTGTGGATATCTGCTTCCTATAATAGTGCTCTAAGTAGTGATTTGGATTTCCACACGTAAGGAATGGTGAATAAGGCAGAGTTTCAAGCACAGGTACAGAAATATAAAATGATCCTGGCTGAAGTTAGATTATTTGAATTTTTAGACTTCTTAAATAGGCACTGGTTATAAAAAATGTTTACATTGGACAGGGCTCCACTACACATAGGAGTACTACTGAGGTACTGAGGATGCAGGGTGATAATGCTCTACCTGTGGCAGTTGTTTGGCGATTCTGCGGAAAACATGGTAATAAAGGTCCCAAGCCTGGGTCAGGTCCTTTACGTTACCGGAGCGCATGTACTTCCTGCACCAGTCCTGAGCCTCCATCAGATCACGTCCGTAAGCCTTTAAAAACAAAACAAGTTACCACAGGGTAAGGTTACTGCATTCTGGTGGTTTTACCACTGACCTGAATCTACTATAATCAATATGAATATATATGATCAAAATATAGTAAAGCTACCAAAGCTGCAGGCTGCTAACTATAATTGTTTTCAGTGTTGCAAAAGTCACTCGAAGCCTCTAACATCAAGGAATTCCCTCCATCTCTATCTGCCATATTACCATGGATGATCATTTTAATGCATTTCCTAAATGTTAACAGAATACTGTATATACAGTGCTAATGTTGCTAAGAATTGACAAGGGTATTCAGTAAAGCATCCACACCTGATTGAAGGAGGTCTCTTTCAGGGTTTGAGGTCCTCTCTCCATCATTGCATGAAGGGGCTCCAGCACAGCAAACATTCCCTTGACGTTCCTTTCGCCAAAATAAAGACGCGAGGCCTCCTCCAAACCCTCGTGCCACATCTCATGCCACAAGATGGCTACCCTGATAAGTTCCTCACTTACCTGTAGAGCCAGAAACCCAAAGTCGTACAACAAATATTCACAGTGGAACAATATCTATCAGCCTGAGGGTCTAAGTGACTTTACGTAGCTAACTGCATTCATTAGAAGGGGTGTCCACATTTGTAAACATTTGGACCTATAGTGTATTCACTATTGGCTAAAGCATTTGACCGTTTGTTTCACATACTGAACTTTGATAATTTTGCATTATACTGTAAATGAAAACACTAGAATCTTAACAAGAGTGTGTGTAAAAGCTGATGAAATCAAGCCACCCCTTGAATTCTGAATTTTGTTACACCCCTAATAATGGGGTCAATTCCAGGCTGTTAAAAAAACACTGAATTTTTATATCAAAATTCAATAATAAATGTATACATAATATTGGCACTGTGAAAAAAACCTTGTATCTCATCTAGTTTTTGGTATCCAACAGTTGTTCTTTACATGTTTGTTTCACATATCCCATTGAATGGACCAATAGAAATGCTCCAAAATGACTGGGAAAAAATCTTTTTACATTGACTTTAAAAGTTAAGGTTTTTTCCTTCCCTTGTAAGGCACCCCCTTTGGAGATACAAGGTTTTTGCACCCACTTTGGAGATACAAGGTCAGCAACAAGACAATAATGGACTATATAAAGACAGTGTAGACAGTATATGCATATGTGGATGATCATACCATGATGGCTTGCTGGACCAGCGTGTTGCAGTGCTCACACATGTTCTTCAGGATCTTATTGGCAGCATTGTGACGAGCTGTGGTGGTGGACTTGGAAGCCACAGTGAGCGGGTAGATCAAAGCCTGCCACAGCAGATGAAAAAAATCCATGATTTATGGCAAAGATTTGTATTTGTAAAGTGCTTTACAGTCTGCAGCAGCTATCCAGCAGCTGTCAGCTGCATTCGCTGCTGCTTATTTTGATAAATTGATACAGCAAAGTAATTCCACTCTGTGGGAATCTGAAGCAGATTTGCTTTCTATGTATGACAGTTTTTCAGCAGAGAGAGAAAATGTCCCTTGGGCATTTCAACTCACTTTCCATTCAGTTTTATCTCTTATTCCGATTTGATATATCTTCATCTTTATTTATATATCTGACAGGACAAAAACTTAATACGCATACACAGAACCTCAAATGGATCACTAGACTCTTTAGTGAATCATACTTATTAGATATGCTATGCACAGTGAACGTTCTAGTAATGAATGACCATTCGGTCCAGTTACCTGTGGGTGGTAGCGGCCAATGTCTGTGAGTAACTGATGGATAAGCCGTCCCACCAGAGCACGGGGCGTATCGATTCGGGCTATCAGCTGAGGAATCACCTGATTCAAACAGAGCGGAGGGTCAGTGTGTGTGCGTCAGAGAAAGAGTAACCTAAAAAGGTGGAGAAGCTTACCTGTAACCAGGTGTCTATCTGGATAGTTTTGATTCCCTCTACAAGTGCTTCATTCACTTCAGGCCAGTGGCCATAGTCAAACCACAAAGTGAGAACTCTGAAAGCAGAGAGACAGGAAGATCAGACACGGAAAGAAAAAGAAGGATGAATGAATTCAATGTCAAACATTCAACACCATCATCAAGAGGCTGTAGACTTCAGCAGAAAGCTCAGAGTGGCTGTGTGCTGCAGTAATTTTCCCAAGGTAAAATAAATGGTTCATCAACTGCACTGACCACAGACGCTGGCACAAGGGGGCACCATCTCCACAAAATATTTCATATGGAAGCCACTGGAAATCTGCTGTAAGTTGTGTTTGTTTTAGAGTTGTGTTTGTGTGTGTGTATGCGAGTGTCCTCTTACCTCAGTGTGTCCTGCAAGTTGTTCCCTCGTGAAAGCGAGATTGACCGGAAGAAGCCCTGGACGGCAGGGACTGTGTAGAGCAGTAGAGTTTTGGACAGATCCTATACAATATAACACAAATGTACAGTCAAGTACAAATGGCTAGGAATTACAGCATTCCTAGAAAACATCACATACAGTGACAAGAAAACGCAAGTGAACCCTTTGGAATTACATGGATTTCGGCATTGATTACTAATAAAATGTGGTGTGCTGAAGTCAAGTTGTATGTTCCATGTCGTTTACTAGGCACACTGAGTAAACAGTTACAGTGCAGGCTAGAAAAAGTAAGTTCTCCAAGAGTTAACAAATCAGGACAGTTGCTTCTTTCCCTAGGAGTAGGCATCCTGCAAAGATCACTCCAAGAGAACAAAGGGAAATCCTGAACAAGGTGAGAAAGAACCCAAAGGAAACAGAATGCAAACTGCAGGACTGGTGTATTATGGATTCTATGGACAGAATGTAGTATTTTAGTATAAATGCATAATGTTACATTTGGAGGACAATGTTGTGTCTGCACAATAACACCAAAAATCTCAATTGTGAAGCACGGTGGAGGGGGGCAACTTTGCTGCCTCAGGGCCTGAACATCTTGTGATCATTCAGAAAACAATGAATTCAAAGACGTATGTGCGTATTTTCCACAACAGGAAACGTTGGATAGAGGCGATTGCTACTGAAGGGAAATTCTATGAGTTCATTCATTCACTTACTTTTTCTAGCCTGCACTGTAGATGCTTAAGCAATGTGCTAAATTAAAATACATGAACAGTATAACAACTGCTTGTGTGTTCTTAGTTTTAGTTAGACTGTGTTTGTCTAAAATTGTGATCAGACCACATTTTATTACTAATCAACACAGATATCCAGGTAATTCCATACACTGAGCTGCCAGGTTATCAAGATACAGCCAGAGATGTTCACAAGTCCAAAAAGTCCAGGTCAAGTCTCAGGTTAATATATTTTAACACACACAATAACATGCTGATGCATGTAGATACAAGCTGAATGTTCTAATAAACTTTCATCACAGTGTAAATCATAAAAATGAATATGAACCTTTGGCGTAAGCTGAACTGGAAGTTTTCCTAAACAATCAGTTTTCACGTTAGAGAGCAAGGACACAGCACATGAAGTTATCGGGCTACATAGTGTTCTTTTGAAAGAGGATGTGGAAATGAAGCCAAAGCCATTAGCATCTGTTCAGCATTATGCAGATGATAGTGTACACATCTCACTTTACTATGTAATTTCCTGCCAAAACGTACCAGCATTAAATACAACCCCTGCCTACATGGTGTATAAATCAGTACACGTAGGCCTGCAGTGAACGAGTGCAAAAACATGAATACAAAAATAACTGAACGTTCCTGGGAACCGGCATGAATGAATTCATTACCACCAGTGCCAAACTACAAGTCACTTAAGCCACATAAGCATTTACGGGTGACATACTTCTTTGAGAACCTCAACTGTAACGCCATGTCCTGACAGCAAGTGTGTGTGTAAATGTAGTGATGTAGTACTGGGTTCTTAATGCCTACACTTGACATGTTAATACATTTTACATTTAACACATACACATGCAATTTTAGCATCTTAGAGCAGATACCAACAACAACAACAAAAAAGACCTGGCATTACTAACAAACCTCCAGTACTCCAGAAGAGTCTCACAGTTTAATTTCAGTTAACATGCTAGAGGAATGGTCATCCAGCTCTCATGGTCATTTGTTTTGCCTCCTTTATTTTTGGCTACTGTTTGAAGAAAGGCTTGAAGGCTCACTGCTTAACCAGATGATTTTTTTGATGGTGAAGATCAGCACATTGTAACGTGAAATGTGACACAGCGCAAACAGAAGCAGGCGTCCATCGAAAACAGAAAGTCATTTCCTGACTAGAATGTGCTTGTACTGTCATTACACACCTTATATACTTATTCCAGCTGGAATATGCCAAGAGAAGATTGCATTGCATTGTATAAAATGACACTCCGCACCTAAGACCAGGAACTCATTATTATTGGTTTGCTTTCATGCAAGAATTCCATACAAACCATGGACTGGGAGTGCAACTTAATGTCACTTTTTGTGGGCATTTTTTTAAAACTGTAGGGTCTAGGTTTTATCCATTTATCGCTTTTCCTTATTTTTTACTGGATGTAAACACTCAAGCAGCAAAGAACTTGCTTCAGGAGTCACAGTGCCGGAGCACCAGCAAATGTTCTCATAGGAGGTTTTTAGCCATGCAGGCGACAAGTCAAATCAATCGCGCAACCCTATACGCGGTGCTGAAGCGAACCCCAAACCAGATTTTTGGATGGGTTCTCTGGACCGCTCCCTGGCTCAAAATCAGCTTTCACACCAAACGCACCAAAATACACAGTTAAACATCTATGTTGATTCACTTTATGTTGTGTTACAAGTATGTATGTGATATTTCAGGCCAGATTTGTACTGAATCTGACATCCCCCACCAGGTCAAATCCAGCATTTTCTGTTGGTCACTGAATCTGTGCTACTCCTACTAAGATATTATGAAGTCAATAGCTCAATCATAAGCCAAATGTTCGAAGGATATAACTCATGAGTACTTGTGCCATGCTTTCTAAGGCTCACCTCGTTGACCTTCTTCTGACCTGGAGAAGGTACTGGACTGTGGTCAGCGCTGTCAGCCTCGCTGTCGCTGTTGCTAGCCTCGCTGTTAGCACTGGCCCCGCTAGCACCGCTGGCATGCCGGAGCTTCTTCTTCTCATCACGGCCCTGGTTCTGATGCTTGTAGTGGAGCACCGCCTCAAAGTTCATGACTGCCCAGGCGTGCCAGGCCTACAGGGGTCACAAATCAGAACAATAGAAAGGGTTTTGAGGAATACTCAATTACTCAGTTACTATAGGTGATATTTTAGATTTATTAAGAACATGGTTCTATTTTATTTGACTTGCTTATCTCTCACAGTTTACAGAAGAAATTTTGTGGGAAGTGCAGATGTGAGATATGGATTTGAAGGAGGAGGTTGTAGCATACAACCCCCAGAACCCAGTGAAGTGGAGGCCACTGTTCATGAGGAATGGGTTCATATTCCTCAGGAACGCTGCCAGAAACTGTTGCCTGGCTATCCATCTCGTTTGTAACAGGTCAGAACATCAAGGGTGCGCTACTAAGCAGTAAATACGCTGGTCATGAAGGTTGAATAATCATGAGACTGCAGCAGTCATTAAAAGTGTGTTGAGTTTGAAGAAAGCACTTGTTCTATTAGTTGTGTTCTATTAGCAGTTATTTAAATTGGTCTCAGCTGAAAGTGGTTGGATAGAACTGTATGCACTTAAGATTTCTCCATCTTTGACGTGCAGTATTGTCTTACACTGCTGATGCTGTTGATAGCTGTTCCATTCTCAGTGTTTTCATCTCTGGTTTTTGTTATTCGTGAATATTCCTTTGGTTTCTTTAGTGTTTATTTAAGTATGTACTTAACAGCTCTCATTAGCTCTATGGACATTGTGTTGGACTTTCTTAAGAGCAACAACAAAGCCAACTGGCACTTGCATCCTGCCTCCTTGCCTCATGTTAAAATTTTCAACAGTTATCCACAATAGAGAACAACAGAAGCAAGCATATAGATGCTGGATGTACCAAGAATTTTCACTGCAATCAATCTGAGTTGTATTTTTTATTTTTAGCATTATTTTACTTGAGTGAGGGTTAAGGTAACTTACTAATCATTTTGAACATTTTGTTCGGTCACATATTTCCTTTTGTAATTATGTAATTCCAGTGTAAAGAAAGTTGTTTCTTTATGACTACGCTCTTAAAAATGAAGATGATACAACAAAAGGTTTTTCAGGGATGCCATAGAAGAACCACTTTGGGTTCCATTAAGAAACTACCTTGTTTGTAAAAGTGATCTGTAAGTGTGAACCTTTCAAAGACTTGGTTCGACGTACAGGTTCTTCACATTCACACTCTTTACATCTCCTATTTGGACATGGAACCAAAAGTGGTTCTTCTATGGCATCACCAGGGTTGGGTACTGAAGTCGGGTTGGGAATTACATCAGGACTTTTAATAAAGGACATTATATATTTTTATTATTATGATTATTATAAAAGTAAAACGTACTGTTGTTTTATCATTTTACCACAAGAGTAGGAGTAACCCGATGCTAAGCCCAATCAGACGTAAGATAAACCTGCTGACAGGTTCCTTCTGAACCCCTTCTACTGTTCCAAACCACATAATACACCAAAGCCTAAGTGACAGGTGAACAAATGTGCAGTAGGCTTGGATATGTGATGGATACAAACCGAACTAAACTCTGGAGTTAAAAAAGAACGTGTCGGGAGCGCTGACACTCTCATCCGCAATAAAAAGGGCTGCAGCAATGTTATCAGCCATGGTGAGGAAAATACAAGCTCCCTCTGGCGCCTTCTCTTGCTCACACAGAACAGTGTGTTTGGGAACAGCAGCTGGCCAGCTAGTGTGAAAAGCACGAGGCAAGCACCTGCGGCCAAGCAGGGGCCAAACAAGACTGAACGTTCAGTTCAGATTAGGGAACACCACCCTCTGGTTTAGGGATGCCTTCAGCTAAACAGAGGTGGCGAGGTGGAATGTGGTGTTAAGAAAAAAGAAAAAAAAAGGCTTGTAACTCTAGATCACATTTGTGAGCACTTTCTTAGTTTTGCACTGGAGTTATAAGGTTGATGTATCTGATACATAATGAAAAGCTTGAACGTATCGCTATCTATAATAACGAGCAACAGTACAGACAACATTCAGGTTAGAACGGTGTGTTAGAAGGTTTGAGGCCAGTATGCAATAATCGTAGAACATCTTGTTTAAAAGAGAAGCAAAATCTGGACCCCAAACATGCCCTGGTTAATTAAATGCATATGAAGTGGGGAAGCTCACCTTGTACCAGTTGCGGTCATGCTCGGTGGAGTGACTGTAGTACTGAAGCACTTTAGGAATGGTGCTTTCATTGATTCCCTGAAGACTCAGCTGCCATTCACCGAGCTTCAAGAAACACCTGCACAGAGAAAAGAACAGGGTGATGAGAGGGAGAGCAAAGGGAATGGGAGTGGAGTAGTGTTAAGTGGAAGCATCTTATCTCAGACTCGAGAACCACTAAGTCACATTTACATTAAAATCTCCTCTCCAACACAAGACAGCGGTGTTTAAACTTGTAGTTTGGTTCTCTAGGCCGGGACCAAGCAAGTAAATTATACATAAACCTGGTTTGCTTTGCGTGCATACTAACATTTTTGCAAGCAAACTAAAATTTGGAGGGGGTGGGGGGGGTGGGGGTGACGCATGTATGACAAAAGGCTGTAGAGGTCTGCACAAGGTATGTGATCCACACAACATAAAATGTAACTCCTGGCTTACTTAACCATGTCATCTTGATATCAGTTTTAAACCACATTTATAATAATGTACACACACTAATTTGTTTATTACCACAGAACAATGTATGTTAAAGCTGTAAAATATAACCTTACTGTGGCTGCATCCCAACACGCACACGTCTGTCCTTTACTGAGGCAAATACACTTCCAATGGTGAGTACTTTAAAACACTATGTAGTGTAGTAGAGTGTGGTTTGGGACATAGCCCTACTAAACTAAAGCATCAGGCAGAGCAAGTTAAAGCATTTCAAACTGTAACAGGCAGGACGAAACCACATGAACAGGTGGGTCGTGGGCCGTCTGTAAACGCACTCTGTGTGGTTCGTTTGAAGCATGAACACAAAACGAACCACACCGAGTGCGTTTACAGACGGCCCACGACCCACCTGCTCATGTGGTCTTGTCCTGCTTGTTACAGTTCGAAAGACAGTGTTCAAACTCACTCTAACGAAGCACACTAGCAGAGAAATTGCACCAGGGTTCGTTTAAATTTGAACCAAAGTTAACACGTATAAACACATTCTTCAAAAGAAAGGCGCCACAAAAGGTCCCTTGATTGATGCCACAGAAGAACCGCTTTTGGTTCCTTAAAGAACCATATTTAAATTGATAAAGAACTTTCACATCCACTTTTGTAGACACTGAAAGGGTTCGTCACATGCACATCTCTTTACAAAATGGTTCTTTCTAGAAGCAAAAAGGGTTCTTTTATGGTGCAGTTTAAAGAATCCTTTGTAGCAGCTTTATTTTTGGTAAGCATGTATAAACTGCAGTCCTGCCGGAGCCTCCATTTATCTAAGACTCTACATCATCCACTCTAAACTGGTCTCTATTCAAGTAAACTGACTTTTGCTTCAATAGCCATACTGTACTCTGAGAAAGCTCTTACTTGTGACCACAAGCCAGTCATGGTAATAGGCAATGCTTCAAGAACCCTGAAAATAAATGAATGCAGTATAATACAGCAGTTGTACAGACTTAGACCAAGCGACTGTATAAACAGCATAATAATAAGTAGATGCAGAAGTTATTTGAACCCTTTCACAAGTAAATTCTGGCTACCTGTAATGGTCCACCCAGCGTGAGCTCCTTTTCTGTAACTTCTGCACCCTTGGAATGGAAAATTCCTGCATTTTAAGGATGCGCTGTATGTTGTGGAAAGGCTAATTAGTAGATCGATTTTGATAAATCAGTTAAATTAAAGCTGCTCGTTGCATCACTTTGGAAGCTGAACGTTCAGACGGTGGGACTGTACTTGTGAAAGGGTTACACAATTTTTCCATTTGTCCATTCTAAAACATTTTTTATTGCAAGTTTTCTTTGTAAACATAATTCTAGTTGTGTCATAACATATTTCTGTCATCTGCCACACTGTTAAGTGAACATTTCCATTCTTTCTTCCATAACACCAGCGAGTCTGTTCACTTGACATCTTCTGGAAACGTCCGATTGATTCATCTGCTCAGTGTTATACTTTATGTAAGTTGACGCAGGTTTAGATGAAAACTGCCAAAGCGATCCAGGAGTAACTCAAGTCTGACTTAATTTACAGTCAAGAACTGTGTGGGAATGGAAGAAAAAAGAAAAGAAAAAAAAATCCCAAAACTCACTCACTGACGGAAATAAACTGTTCTAAATGCATTCTATAAAACCGGATTTGTCATCTTTGGATGTTGTTCCAGACTAGATGGCGTAGAAGCGGCTAAAAGCTTCTGAGATGCTCGTTTCAATCACATGTACAGTGAAGCACTGTCACCATGCCAAACCCATTCACGTTTGCCCGCTCCCTTTGCCATAAATCTAGCGGTTGCTGGCGTAGGGCGCAGTCAGGCAAGTTTTGTTTACCTTAGCTCAGGCTAAAGGCACGGGGAGTGACCCGCCTGCCATCCCCGTGCGACTGAGTGGCTCTGGCTGTAAAAGCCGAAGCCAGCCAAGTGGCCATATCCACTGTGATGTGCTGCCTGCTGCGGCAAACCACGATGAGCACATAATAGCGTGAAGTGTTGCGTAATTTCATCTGAGTCACATATAAGTTGGAATCTCATACAGACCTACTGCAAATTAAAGGATTTTTTTGGCGAGGAAATCCAGTTTCCACCAATTCCCATTTACCCCAAATGTAATCATTGAGTCAAAGCAAGTTTGATTTTTTGGTTTTGAACTGGAACGATGATGCAAATGTAATTAACATGTAATGGAAAGTAAATACACTGTTTGGGCTTTCAGATGATTGATATTGCTATTTTAGGTAGTTACACAGTGCAGCAATGGAGTGGCAGTGACATTTTTGAAGCTGTTATTTAAAATTTTGGTATTTTGGTATGTTCAGGAAATGTCAGCTTAATTCATCTACTCAATGTTCCACTAATGCTTTATACTTCTTGACGCAGGTTTAGAAGAAAACTGCCAAAGTGATTCAAGAGTCACTCAGCTCTGACTTTATTTACAGTCCAGAAATGTGTGGGAATGATTTAAACAATGAGGAAAAAAGAACAATCCCACGGACTGAAGGAAAGAAAATGCTCTAAATGAATTCTATACAGCTGGACTCGTCACCCTTGGAAAACGTACTCTACCGGGAGAGCTTGTGTGTAAATGAATGGCGAAACACTGTTGGGAAAGTCAATCAGGTGAAGATTGCTAAAATAGTTTAAAATATTTAATATTTAATGTATATTCTACCCATAATTCTAGAGAGATGCAGCTGAGCTATACTCTACTTTGGGCTGTATCTGTGCAAAGGTGAAGTATCATAGCAATTCTGTGTCTGTGCAATGCATGGACACACGAGAAGACTGCTAAACATTCCTGAGAAGACCATACAGTGGGAACCAGGTGTGCACCATTCCCAGACACCCATCATTGATGACCTACTTTTAGGTGAAAGTACAGCAGAACGGTGTCTGAGGAGGAGGTGCAGAAGCTTATCAATCTCATGTTTTCTCCCAGTCAAATTCCAGGAATACTGCAAAGGCTCCAAGCTATAGTAATGACATGAATGAGCAACTCCTGGCCACATCCCTGCAGCTCCCATGATCTCATCCATAATGTATTAGTCAACTGGTGTTGCGTTAATGTGACAAATGTAGCGTCAGCTGAGACAGCTAGAGCGCAACACTTCATTAAGAGGTAGGCGGCTTGTGAATTCATGGGAATGAAAACAGCACAATCTGTATTCGCCTTCTCTGGAAAAACAGCCATACTCAATCACAAAATCTTTTTTTTTTTTGATCAGACTAGACAAGTTTCTTTTTACTTTTGCACTGAGCAATGAAACGTATACAGCCAACAAGTAGGAATATCATAAGAACTGATACTTTGGTACCAAATCGATATCAATAGAATCAAATCGATTTCCATGGTGGAAAACCAAAAAAACACCAAAAACTAAAGCAACCAAGACTACCGCAGCCATCAATGATAAGCAACACTGTGATTTTTTCTGGAACTGATGGGGGCAACATAATAAGCCTACATGTGTAGGGAAGAAAAAGAAGGACGGTAACCATAACAACAACATGGCACAATAGCGTAGGGAGTGGATGAAACAGTTTCGCAGGAACTAAGCACCTTAGAGACAGACATCCAGATCTGTATTCAGTTCATAAGCAGAAATGTTCCCGTTATTGTTTATGAATTGCGTTCAGAAAGGCAAACATGCACTTGTTTAGGCTAATATTGCAAAGTCTCATAGCCTGTGATATTTGGGATTTTTTCCAAATATGTTAAGATGAAAATACATGTATTTTATGCAATGGAGGCATCTGCATCTGCCAAAACCAACAGTAGCAGCTAGGAAAAGCCGGAAAGTCTGCACACCCTTTTCACTTTCTCCACGTTCTATTATGTTACAGACTTATTCTACAATAGAGCGAGTTCATTTCTTGCCACAAAATAGTGATATGTGCTAATATATAAAAAATCTAAATGTAAAATATCATATGTACACAAGTGTGCACACACTTTGATATGACACTCAAAAGTGATTTGAGGTGCATTTTGTTTCTATTGATACTGCTTGAGGTGTTCTTGACAACTTGGAGTCCACCTATGGTAAATTCAATTGATTGGGCATAACTGGGGCTTGCCAACACCCTCCTACATAAGATCCCACAGCCGTGGGGTCAAAGGAATTCTCTGCAGACCTCAGAAACAGAATTGTGTCAAGGCATAGATCTGGAGAAGAGTACAGAAAAAGTGCTGCAGCTTTACAGGGCACAGTGGCCACCATCATTCTTAAATTGAAGAAGTTTGAAAGCACCAAGAATCTTCCTAGACCTGGCTACCTAGCCAAACTGAGCGAACCCGAGGGTCAATCCGAGCTTCCCATCTGGAGGAAACCAGGCACCGCTCATCACCTGATTAATGCCATCCTTACAGTGAAGCATTAAGGTGGCATCATCATGATATGGGCATGCTTTTCAGCAGCGGGACAGCGGGGGGCGTCTAGTCCTGATGGAGGGAATGATGAAAAGGAAAAGAAGAAAACCAGCTCCAGAGGGCTCTAGACCTCTGATTGGGCAAAGGTTTACCTTCAAACATGACAACAACCTGAAGCACAGAGAGGACAAAGAAGTGGCTTTAGAGAAAGTATGTGAATGTCCTTGAGTGGCCCAGCCAGAGCCCAGACCTGAATCCAACTGAACATCTGTGGAAGGAGCTGAAAAAAGGCTGTGTACCCCACACTCCCCATCCAACCTAAAGGAGCATACAAGGATATACCAAGAGGAATGGGCAAATATGGCCAGAAACAAGTATGCAAAGCTTGTAGCTTCTTTCTCAAGACGCCTTGAAGCTGAAATAGCTGTCATACGTGCATCAACCCAGGCAATGGAACAATTAACTCTATCTATAATAAAACGTGGAGAAGGTAAAAGGAGTGTGCAGACTTTCTGGTTTTGTATATATATAAAATAGCATGTGGTTTGAGTCTATGACTTCCCTTACATGTTTAGAGCAAAAATAATAGTGATTTGACAACGTTCTTCGGATTGCGTGACCACAAATTCCTGGAAGGTCTGCCCTACCCCTTGCAAAACACACAAATTTAACTTTAACCAAACATTTTGGTTGACTGACTTCATTTGCATGGGATAAACTGGCTAAATCTGATTATGTTAAGTCCCTCTACAGGCCACCTGCCTCTGCATCATGGTAATGGAAAATGCTACGACACTGTGTCTCTGTCAATGTGTGGTTTCCTCAGCCATTACAGAGCATTCAAGCAACTTCCTTTTAGCTTTGATGTTAATGTTTCTGTCAGTTCCCTGAACAGTGCTATAGCGAGGGAATGGCTGTCCACGCCAAACATCTTGTCTTCACAAGTGAAGTACAGTCAAGTACAACAGAATGCACTCTGGAGCAGAGATAAGGGATTGGTGCCTCTAGGCTTGCATGCATGGGAAAGCATGAAAGGAGGCCGGTCATGCCAGAGCGTGTTAACGAGGGCTAGGAGGCAGCCTTCATTAGAACGCCAATGTCTTCACAAGCGGGCATAAGGTAGATGAGAGGGCAGCTCACTGGCATGCCCAGTGCACACACGTCAGAGCATAGGAACACAGCCAGGTCTGACTATGTTGAGCCAAGAAAGGAAAGAAAACACATACCATTCAGAATACTCCTCTATGACAATCTTTTCCACTGTTTATAATACAGTTCAAAACAATTCTAGAGGGCAAATGACCACTCTTGTCCGTTCAGACTGACAACACAAAGATCAAGCACAAAGGTGGACCATCTAGTGGTGCCCGACGACTGGTGCGACAGTTATCACACAGCTGGTATGGCAGATCAACTCTGAGTAACACTGAATAACGCAGATGGCAGGTGTCACCATGTCCCATATACAACATACTGCGCATCCCTAAAATCCATCTCTGTGATGCATGTGTGTAGCCTTGTATCTGCATTTTCTTTCCCCCCCATGTTTTGCGTTTTGACATAATTTAGATCTGGTTGTTTTTTACATTATGTAAATGTTCATGATGAATGGACCAATTGAAATGCTTCAAAATGACTTAGAATAAAACCTTTCCAATGACTTCAAGTTACAAAGGCTTTCCCCTTCTTCTGTGAAGTTGCCATTTAGTAGGTTTTTGTGTGACGATGCTTAGTAAACCAGTAGTGGTTTTACATCACTGTGTTCATTAAAACATCTCCAAAGCTCTCCCCATGGGAATCTTGTAGTATCTAGTCTCTAGCATCTAGTAATCATCCAACACCAGTGCTTAATGATGTTAAATCAGGTGAGCTGGTGATGGAACTGAACACATGCATGCTGTGCTGGCTAGAGGCATCCAGGAGAAATCTGGAACCAAGCTTGTTTGTTCATACTAGCAAAACCACATGTTGAGATAAATGCTTTCCAATGTGCTAATATGCTGAAATCTTCGGAACAGTACTGTTTATTGTTGTTGCTGTCACACAAAATGGCAACTTTACAAGAGGAGAAGAAGAAAGAAAAAAATCTTTCAATTGAGGTCGATGTAAACAGATTTTATACCAAGCAGAACTGTGCAATATGACATGAAATTTTGTTACTGTGATATGATCAGAAAAGTATCCATTGCCTATCATGGATATCATTAGTACTTAAAGAACGATGACTAACTGCACGTTTTATTACAGAGAGTGTTTAATTAGTCCTGTTTAATTGGTGCAGGGCAGCACCTTTGGAATACAAATTGCTGTACAAACTGTGAGATAGTATTTGAATAGCAGCTACCAATCCTATCTGCTACTACCGATGCATTTTTGGACTATATGTTGTGATAACTAAATATTATGCATCGTAAAAATGTCCACTGCTAATTGCCCACTGCTAATTTCATGTCATTTTGGAGCATTTTTATTGATTGAACTGAAATGTTGACACAATGTAAAGAACAACAGCCAGATTTTGTGGCAGATCATGTCCAAAAATAATAAAGCACAATTGTAGGCCTGGAATATTTTTCTCTTTTTTTCAAAAGAATGTTGTTTATTCCAACCCTTGATGTGCGAATAAAGATGATGATAATAATAATGGTGGTATTCCATATCTGTATGTGTGTGGTAGGCTGTGCTGACCTGGCCATGAGCTTGTGCAGCTCTTGCTTGTGCTGCTGGTCCTCAGCTGCGATGGCATGCTGTGCCTGCTGCTGCATGCCCTGCACAAAGTGCTGCATGTGCTGGAATGCATCAATCTGCAAGTGAGAAAGTGAGATGGTGAGAAAGACACAAGGAGGGAAAAGCAAACAAACATTTTGTGCCTTTATATAGGCCTTAATTCAACTCAAATGTAACCCAGAAGCAACTGAAGTTAGACTACATTTAATTATACGTATGATAACAGAAAGCATCATTAGCTGATGTAAAGAAAAGACTGTTTAAATGGACTGTGCTGGAGATTCCTACAGAACCTGCAGGAAGCACCACAGTAAGTTCTTGCATGCTAAAGTGGTGCTGGAACCCCAAACTAAAGGTTTCAAAGGCTCTCCAAGATTCCAAAAGTCTGGTTTCCCATGGAAGGGCCTAATGGCTTAGAGAACTGTGCGCTATGAATCTGACCGCAACACAACACACACACTGCACATTCCACACACTGAATTCCCATCTCGTGAAGTCTGGTGAATGGCGCACACAGTAGGAATACAAAGCGGTTTACAGCTCCAGAGGTGCTGTATATTCCAGTGCCTTTGAGGTAGCTGATGGAGATTGTCTCTCGGATTCTCTTTGAAAGTTTGGCCTTAGGATCAGCCCGTGATCCCCACCACCACCACTACTCTTAAAACAACATGTGTGCGCACACCACGCTGCCTAACACTTACGTAATCTCTAACAGACGTGACACTTCGCTAACGAGCCCTGCGACACAGGAGGCAAGGGTTTTTCCAAGTGTGGGGGAAAACAGGCAGGGAGGGAGGGATGAAGAGAGTGGGGAACGTTTGGACACACCACACTGGATCTACTTAGTGTTGCTAAAGACATTTTCATTTAAAAGCTGCTTAAATATCAACTTTTTATGTATATCTATAAAAAAGAGAAAAATACATATATTGAATCATATTGAAGAAGATATTGGCTAATTTAGCCACACTGTAGGGTTTTTCAGCATGAACTGCCCGTTAAAGGTCCTGCCACAACATGTCAATAGATTCAACTCAGGACTTGGACTAGGTGACTAGTCAGAGCCATCATTTGATCTTTTTCCAGCCATTCAGCAAAATATTCTGACAGAGAGCAAAATTCACGGTTCTGTCAATTACAGCAATTTGTAAGGGCCTTGAAGCAGCAAAGCTGCTTCTGGTGTTCTGGAATGCTTTACAGTGTTAGCTTTACACACAAAGTAAGTGGACCTTATCTACCTTATCTAGGTCCACAAGTCTTAACATGAGGCTGGGCGATATGGTAAAAATACTATATCACAATTTTTTGAGACAATATTTATCATGACATCACAGTAATCACAGACTAAAAACATCAGTAGCGACAGATTATTATAAGCTACTATTCAGATACTTTCCTGTATTGAATGCAGTGATTTTTATTCAGCATCTGCTGCTCTTTATCTAATTAAACCAGTCTAATTACACTGTTTGTAATAAAACCTGCAGCTGATCAGTGTTTATTAAGCACTAATAATATTGCGATGACAAAATTCATCACAATGTGATAAAATATAGCCATATTGCCCAGCTCTACCATAACATGTTGTTCTTGATTAGCAATGATTTTCTACTTGCTACTCCTCCATGGATACCATTTTGCCCAGTCTATTTTCAGTGGAATCACGAATGCTGAAGTTATCTGAGATGAGCAAAACCTACAGTTGCTACATAGCTGGGTTTGTGCTGTGCACTATAAAGAATTCTGAGTAAATAAAGGAGAAATTACTTCTCCACACAGGCAGAGAAGGTTTTTCAGTATCACTTGGTCCCTTACAGATGCTTTGCAGATACTCACCTGACATTCAACTAACGTTCACTTTCACTCTATTGACTCTAACTAAAGTTAAATGCAAACGAGTGTCTTTTGAATGTAACCCTACACCTAACCCTAAACCTAACCTTTCATTTCCTTTAAATCAACCCTAAAACCGTGGCTCCGGCCCGACAGTGTCAAAATAAAAGAACAATACTTTACAAAACTTAAACTGAACGTAAAAAATATTGTCTCTTTTTTTTTGCTGATCCGAAATGGGAAAGCTGATTTAGAAAACTCATTGAGTTTCTATTTATTCTATTGCTATTTTACATTTTGACAGGAAAAATAAATTAGAATTAAATGTATCTTTTTAATTAGGAGAGTTCAGTCATTTCTGAATCAGTTAATGTTCTTTACTGACTTCATTGTTAGTTAGCAAAATCATAAAACATCATCAAGCTAATAAATTAAAAGCCAAAAGCTACAAAAAAGTTTTTGGAGTAATTTAACGATTCACAAGCCAAAAAAATCTTTTTTTATATGGTTATATGGGTTATATGACTATCATAAAACTAATAAATGTTCTACTGTTCAAGCAGCACTGGCTGGCTTTCCAATGCTGGCTTTCATTCATTAATAAAATGATTAAAATAAACATTTAACCTTTCTGTTTCTAACAGTATTAGAATATTCAAGTTTGAGGTTGCAGTATTTGCAGTTCTTCCTAACAACCCTCAGGTGGTAGGTGGCAACCCGCAGGTGTCTCCAAGCTTTTGACTGGTACTTTGGGTCCGTTTGCATTGGACAACGCGTTAAATCATTAATCAGTGGAACACAAAAGACCCGTCAGAAAGGATGTGTTAAGGGATTACAAAGGATGAGCAGTAAAAAAAAACAATGGATAGAGTACAAAGGGACAAATGAATGGAAGAGTAAGGTAAGAGGTGAAGTCCAAGTGGCAGCTCTCCATCTTCCTCTTCCAATGCAATCCCTCCATCCCCCTTATGTAACACTTGTTTTGACATCGCCCTGAGCGACGTAACTCTCTCACAGCTGGCTGGAGGGGGAGAGATTCTTCACGTTCATTAAAGTCTCATTCGATTCAGTCACTTCCCTCTGATGCTCCACACTCAATGGACCTTTCAAAAGCTTCTCCACAGCTGCTTTAAACACATCATATCCATTATGTAAGGAGGGAAAAGCATGTGCAAAAATGCCACTCAAAAACCTGGTGGACCAAAACAGACTTCATAGCGTCAAGGTGCCAAACAGTGACCTTTCTGCTGGAAGACAGATGGCCATTGAGTAAGCAATGGGTAAGCCCTTGTATTCTCGAGTAACACAGCAAACATGCCTGGATGTACAAAGAGAGTTCCGCTTGCTAGCTGCAGTTCTTTCAGGGGATGAAAACAAACCTTTGAGACTTCATTGCCAAAAAGGCACGCCAAAGCAACACAAACCACCCAAAGCATACATCAAAACAAACGGCCGCTTTGTGGCTTTTCTTCAGCATTCACAGGCCATTCGTCGCAACCAATTCTGATCGGTCTTTAAAGATAAACAATAAACAAAGATATGTACCTTGCGGGCACTCTTCCACATGTACTTCATGTAGGCATAGGTCACATGAGGGTGAGCTGTTGGCAGAGGGTGGTCTAGCTGTTTGGATGGGTCCACACCGAGCAGCAGGACCAGGGTCTTATGGGCCAAAGCCTGAAGAGAGGAGAAAGAATTAGGTCTATTATATATACTAGCCGTTTAACATTGAAATTTGCAATTAAGTAAAACCAGTGTTGCTACAGACACATGTATAAACTGATTGCTAATATGACAATGACAGAAGCATGGAAGGTCCACAGTGGTGGGTCGATTGCTCTGTCCCACTTGTCTGAGTTGTCATTCCCCTCTGGCAATAATGGCCCGTAGGGCACCACTTTTATGGAGTTGGGAGGCACAACAGATACTATATGGTAAAAGGTTTTGGGACACCTGCTCATTTCTGCTTGTTTCTCACATCCTGCTTTGTCCAAGGAAGGTTTTCTATGAGATTTTGGAGCAGTGCTGTTAGGATTTGCATTCAGCGACAAGGTTAGGATGTGGGATGATCACCCCCCATCTCATCCCAAAAGCATTGGATGATGCACCATCATTCTAGAGGACACAGTTTCACTGCTCCACAGTGCAATGCTGGCTCAATGCTCTAGCCCATGCCTGACATTAAACATGGTGCCAACAGGTTCATGTTTATTTGCTTCAGGGAGTCCTACTCTATTGCTAATACTTCTCTACAGGAACTATAGAAGTTGCATGCACATTTGCACACCTGGATGCAACTTGACTAGAAGGGTGTCTATGTGTCTACAAAATTTGGGCATATATAGTGTACAACTTTAGGGTTGAGGTCAAGACATTGCAAGGCTGTGGGTGTTTGTGAATACTGTCCTGTTAAAACACCCAATTAGGAACAATTGTCATCCGTCTAGCTAATGGTTTGAGATGAAGAATTCTGAGGTAGTCCCCCTTCTAACTTGCTATGATATCCACAATTTCCTATACTCAATGTACCAGTTCTATTGGCAACAAAACAGCCCCATAGTCCCGTTACCATCATGCTTAACAGGTGGTACCTCAATTTTAATGTACTCGTCATAATATTTGCATAAAACAATAATAAGCTGGGTAACTGCTGGTCTCTGACCTGTGCTTTGATATTAAGTCAGTTCATTACTGGCATTACTACAGCATTTCCGTGATTACTTTCTGCAAGTATTTAGCTACATTTAGGAGCACTACGGTGAGCCAAACTCTGTAATAGACAGTGTTTGAGGAATCATCAGCTCCCTTAAGACATGTGGCTCCTGGACCACGGTCAACACTGCGCTTGAAACCAAGTCATCTACAAATAAACAACGCGACAAGCCAGCTACTGAGGTGGCCCTGACCCCACCATGAGATGCAGGTCCTCAGGAACACTGCAGACATTCTCTGTCTCTCTTTCATCCCCTCATCCATCGCAATCTTTCAGTGGCTCTTCTTCTCGGATGACAACCACTCTGTGATCAGCACTGCAGGCCTGAGCTGTGAGGTCACGTCTTGGCCTGGTCATGTGCTTCTATCGGGGTTGCAACTTAAAACAATGGCCGACATTTGAACTCACTGTAGATTTTCTTTAATCTGTTAGAATATTATAATATTTATGCTTAGTCAGGGAGTGTGCACATAAATACAGCCGCAGGTTTCAAGGAGCTAGGTCTTTTGAGGAAACCAATTGACTGCAGTTTTTGGTCATAGAACATAATTGAAAAAAGGTTGCTATGTTAAAATCCTGACCAGGAAAAAGCCGGCAGGGAGGCCTGGGGTAACAAAAAAAAACAACAACAAAAAAACAAAGAGAAACAAACAGAGAAGCTACAATACCAAAACAAACTGTATATGGGTGCAGTCAAACAAAAACCCTTGTATCTCCAAAATCACAGCTTTAACAGGAGAAAGAAAAAACCTTCTTAGCTTTAAATGGAAGCTTTTAATGTAAAAAGATTTGACTCTGTTTTGTCATTTTGGATCATTTCTATCGGTCCATTCATCATTAAATGTTAAAAAAAAAAATCAATCATAATTGTCATTCAAAAAATAATTAAATTACACTTTTTTATAAGATATTCTGTAAAGTTACTGTTTTAAAGATTCTTTATTTATTACATTTTATTATCTATCCATTTTCTTCAAACAAATTTGTCATTTTTTTCCCAAAAATGTCATTTTTTTCCCAATATTGTGCAGCCTTAACCATGCTCTTTCTGTATTATAATCTCACAGCTAGTGAGATTACATTCTAATTTTAAATCTGGCATTTAAAAATTATGCAAATTTATTTTATTGTATTTTTATTGTAATTTTAATATATTGTATTTTATTTGGGAAATGAGAAATTATCCTGCCAAATATCTAAAATAACACAAAACGTAAAACAAGTTATGGTTTGTGGAATGGTGAGGTCTAGTTAGAAGTGACTCTGAACAGAATGACGCTGAGTAATGAGCTAAATGAGGCTTATGTATGGTTAACAGCGGTACGATTGTATAACTGTGAGCAACAGTAAATTGAATAGAGAAACTCTGGAGGAATTGCAGATGTTATTCCTTACAAATCAGCGCTAGTAAAGGTTAATGTAGTTAAAATAATCTGGAAACAGCAGCCCATCCCTCTTTGCAAAAACAGACATGGTTGTTCTCTCACCAGTCGTCCGCTCTTTCCGCACAGGCTGGCGTACTTCAGCCAGGTCCTCATGTCCTCGTGGGGGTTAATGACCAGGGAACGCACCATCAGAATCCGCTGCCAGTCTTCCACTATTCGTTGGCAGCCCTGCAAACAACACACAGTTGTTCTTTCCTTACACACTGCTTGAACTGGCAATATAAATGTATACTAATCATTATACAGGTATCCTTTTGATTTAGCATGATGGTCGAATAACAAAGGCATGCAAAGATCTCAGGAAAGGGCTGAGGCAGAGTTGTTGGATCAGGTTCACATCTGAGCTGGGCCATGTGCTATTCCAAGCTGGTGTTTCGAGCATGTTTTTGGCCATATTTTCATTGGCTCACCTTCCGTCCCCGCCAATGCCATTTACCACCCACCCATATGCTGACTGGCTGAACTTAAGCAGGCCCTGTAGTGGCGTAAATGCTGAAAATAGAAAGGCTATTAAGTCTCAAGGAACACATTAAGGATTACAAATATGCGTATGATCCTAAGAACGGCTGTTATGTTAAACCTCCAGCAAAGTTTAAATGAAAGAAACTTTTTAAAAATGTTTAAAAAACTGCTGATCAAACCTTGATCAACTTTGTTTGAGGGACTAACATCCCTCTGTTCAGAGAATCCCAGCCTGTCAAACCAGCAGAACTAACCACAACAGCTCAAGCGGGGAGAAATGAGTGAAACAGGCTCCACGTATTATGCAGGTTGTGTTGTAGATCCTGCTGCTTGCTTTCCAAAAAAATGATGACTGTGTGTGGCGATGCTTTAACGAAGCACTTTAACTGGATAGTAGGATGGCTGATTGGACAGCCAGCAGAAAGAAGAGCAGATTAGCTAGCTTTTGGGTTTGCTGGTTGAGTTATCTTTGGCTGAACAGAGGGAAATGGTGGGGGATGTATAGTTTTGTTAAAGCTGTGTGGTTGGAACTACCAAGGTGGCTAGGTAGGAATGTCTAATAGAATGGACGGTGAGTGCACACAGTGTTTAAACACTCCAGCCATCATCGCCATCACCATGTCAAAATAATATCTGCTCTGTGGTGGTCCTGCAGGGTCCTGACCATAGAGGGACAGGGTGAAAGGAGGCTAAGAAAGTATGCAGAGAAACAGATGGTCTACAATCTGAATTTGTACAACTACAAACTACAAGTGCAACTATATGGTAGGTGGAGCATATAAGAATAGACAGCGAGTGTAGAAACAAGGATGTGGTTTTAATGAATTGGCCGGTCTGTGTATATTTATTTATACATTTATTAAAATTCACATATGTTATTTATGAGCATACTTTGCACATGTATGCTGCTTGTAAAATGATGAGGCTTTAAACCATGTGCCTATAGAGGTTGGGCAGCCAATTGTCTAGTTGTCACAGTTCCAGCTTCACAGTGCTGCCATAGTCTCTGCTGTTGCACAGTAGTTTGTAAACAAGTGAATAACATATTACTTAATAAGAGCAAATTATAAAAAGAATGACTCATTTCCTGCTTCTGTACAAAGGGGATATTCCATCGTTTGCTTTGATGTAGCCTGGCACTGGTGATAGGACTCAGGTCATAGGTAAAAGGAACATCACGATTCTGCCAGAGCAGATGCTGAGCTTTATCCGCCAGTGAATCAATCACTCACACAAAGCGCCCAACAGCGCTCCGTAATCTGGCAACTCCACTCTGTGCAGAATCTAATGAAAAAAATGTTGATGGCTGAAAGCTATCACGGCCTGGAGCGACATGGATAAAAGAAAAAAAACAGACAGCAAAATCTGAGCAATATTTTACCCTGAATATGTTACATTGTGGTAATTATAAAGGATATTTTTGGAACTTACAAGTCAAAACATTATGACCTAATATGTTGCTGCTTCGTAGTGTGCACCTAAAACAACTCACTGTACAAGACCTCTAAAGATGACCTGTGGCATCTGGCACCAAGACATTAGCAAAAGATCCATTAGTACTGTAAACTGCAAGTGACGCAGACATCCTGTTCCAGCACATTCCACTGAAGTTGATTGGACTGAGATCTGGGGTATTTGGATGCCGGACAACAACTTGGAATTTTTATTGTGTTCCTTAAAACAATTCCTTTAACTAGTATATACTTATGTTTTATTTAGTACAAACTAATGCTTCAGCACCTACTAATTATTCAAAACATACTAATTATTTATTATTTAACATACTATTATTATTATTTATCTATTTATTTTCAATAGGTACTAATTATTCAGTATCTACTAATCACTTAAGTACTAATTATTCAATATGTACTAATCATTCAATAAGTATCAATTATTTATCTACTTATTTTCAATAGGTACTAATTGTTCAGCATCTACTAATCACTTAAGTACTAATCATTCAATAAGTACTAATTATGTATCTACTTATTTTCAATAAGTACTAATTGTTCAGTGTCTACTTATTCAGTATCTAGTAATCACTTAAGTACCGATTATTAAATATGTACTAATCACTAAATAAGTAATTATTTATCTACTTATTTTCTATAGGTACTAACTGTTCAGTATTTGCTTATCACTTAAGTAATAACTAATTTTCAATAAGTACTAGTTAATCAGAATCTACAATGAAACTAACATGGAACTTTGAACATTGGAGTATGCACCCATGCACACAGGCCTTTACAGTCGAAAGAGTTAATATTAGCCCAGATCCTGATGTTATTTGGTTAATTTGATGTTTGTCATAATGTTTTGGCTCATCTGTTTTTGCAAGTTAAAGTTCCTATTCTTACTCAAGTCAAGGGGGTTCATTGGAATTGGAAATGTGTTTAGTTCAACCTGATCATTTTTCTTGGAGAACCAGTCAGATATTCCCGTCAGCTCTGATGATGAAGGGGAGCCTGATGCAACTGGTCTTCCGAAGCATCTCACTATAAATCCTTCCAGCTCCAGCTCTGACAGCTATGCTTACACGTCAAATAAGTGTTGAGTGAGTGCCCAATAAAACAGACTCAAATGGAATGGAATGGCACACTGGAAAGATCCTGCAGGTATACTGCTACTTTAACACCCCGAGTGTAGGGTTATCGACGGCCAGGTACATCCACGTGTAAAACAAGAAACACCCATATGATGCCTTCATTCTTCCACACATTTTTTCCACAAATTTTCCACATACATAGGTAGTCATCATTTTTCACAGAACCAAATTCTTATAATTATTATGTTTTATTTAGGTAATAAAGTTTACCTGGATCAGATCCAACAGAAGAAAGAACTTTCTAATGCAAAGGGACTGAGGCGTGTCAGCAACTATAATAGGGAACGATCAGCTGGATCAATTTCCCAAACTTTACAAATTCTTGGACTCTTCAAAGCTTGTTCAAACATGTATAAATCATGGATTCTAAAAGATCGGAAAATGAAAGTAATCAATACCCACAAAGCATGGGAAGGCTATAATAAGATAAGTGAGTGTTCGCAGCTTGTGGTCTCTACAGTGCAATATTTTTATTCATAAATGGCTGCTTTAAAGTCTGGCTTTACTGTGCAGCCCTGCTTGCACAAATAATCTCCAAGGAAGAGTCCTAAAAGAGGAAACCTTACATGCGACCTCGTCACAAATCTCACAGTTTGAAGTATGCTACAGAACATCTAGGGAAGCCAGAAAAATGATGTGAACTGATGTCAAGCTAAACTAGAACTAGGTTCTTGACTCTGGTCACATGATTAAATTACACATTTATTTAGTTATGACTACGTGTGTCACCGTACTTCTGCATAAGATGGCATGCCAATGGCTAGAGACATGATGGTGTGTTACCTGAAGCCTCTCCCACCACGTCTCCCTGATGATATCCCTCCTCTCTGGAACCAGTTTATACTGGATCACCTCCTCTAGCTCGGACAACATCTGACAGGACACCATGGCCTGAAAAGAACAGACAGTAAATAATCATTTCCACAAGCACTGTTTAATAAATTGCCCTGTTGTGACTTTAAATAATTTTTCCTGAGACAAAGCTAAGAAATTTATGACCTCACATTGGGGCCTGAAAGACATCAGGAGTTCTATAAACGCAAGCATGCCTGTGAGAATGTGACACTGTGTGTGTGTGTGCAGACCGCAACACGTCAATACAAATCAATCAGCAAAAATCACTGTCATCGCTCTGAGCCACAGGCACCAATGCCCACCAATGCCAATGACCATTTCGTCAAATTGCCTAAACATAAAAAGATGTCCATCTACATGTTTATTCATCAGTGTCTTGGTGTACCATTAAAAAAAGAAAAAACATGCCACAGTTCTTTCATCAGAGCTGCAGTGTACATACAACTCAAACATGCTCAATTCATCAGTCCCCACCATCTGTATAGGATAAACTCCTGCTATTTCCTTCCATCAGTGGAAATTCATGGACATTGTTACGTAAACCGCATGAGGCTGCATTGGGAAGAGAAAGGATAGGTTTTTGTTGCTGACAAGCAAGGAAATGCAGCCGGAGTAAACACACCAGGCACAGATTTGGCTCGTTGTGAAGGATGTTAGGTAAGGTTGGACCATGGCTGTTTAAAAAGAATAGCGTATTGTTTTTTATATCTGTACTGTACATACTGTGACTACAACACATCTTGAACAAATTGGTCAGTCTTTAAGCACTGCATTGTGTTATTCTGATTGAAATGACTTGGTCATTGGAAGACTTCAATACATCAACTCAGCAAAACCCCCCCTATTAAATTCATGTGGAACTGTGATTGGTTAAGATGATGGTTATGGCAGTAGAACTGCAATTGATTAGAAGTCTTATTTGTTGGGACTACATTGTGGTCCAGTGGACTAAAGTGCTGTCACTATGATCCGAGGATCGCTGGTTCGAATACTAGGTCATGCTGCTTGCCTACGGCAGCCGGAGTCAGAGAGAGCACAATTTGCCTTACTCTCTCAGGTTGACTGCACTTCCTCCCCACATCACTGACTGTTGAGACAGCTGTTTAATTAGAGCTCACGAGCCAAGCTTTCCTCTAAGCGCCAGCTGCCTAGCAATGCTGCATGAGCTGCAGTTCGAAAAAACGTAGCAGCTAGCTTTACATGTGTCAGAGGACCCTACTTCACCCACTCAGTGTTGGGGCACTGTTAAATGTGGTATTTGGATGCTTCTAAAGACGTTAATTAGGTGAGGAGATAAGTCTTACCCCATAGGCTCTGCTGTAGCTTTCTCCAGCCATGGCAGTCAGCTCCGCATCCAGCAAGTCTCTAGCTTTGTCGATGCACTGAAAACAGACAAATGCACACACACGTCATGACTTCTGACTATTCAGTAACTACTATAAATAATTGGATTTCTCAAAAACTACTAAGCAGCTAAGGAGAACTGAAAATGTGTGCTCAGAGGCCTCAGTGTTTAAAGGGTTAATGACAATGATATCTTCAGTCAAGTCCACCTGGACGAACTGTAAGGAAGTAAATATTATCTCTCACTGACTCTCACCTAAAGATCATCTTTTGAGATCATCTGTCCTGGTCATTTTGGTAACCACTACATTTCCTGCAATCATAATCATGCACTGCCATGCACCCTATTATAGCACTTCCATGAATGAGTGGTGTAATTACTGATGGGGGGGGGGGGGGGGTGGGTGAATGAGTAGGAGTGTTAGGATGGGTAATTGCACTGAGACCTGTGGCAATCATTAGGCTGCACTATTTAAGCTGGAACTCTCACCTAAAGATCATCATTTGTGATCATCCATCCTGATCATTTCGTTAACCACTACAAAAGTTGTGCTATTTAAGGTGGAATGGAAAATAAGCAGCTGGGAAATAAGAAGTCAACTTTAGTCTCTATTTAAGAAACATTAAGTGCACATGCAAACAGTTCAATGAACAGTAGGCGTGTGCTAAACAGATGCGCAGTAGTAACAGCTACTGGAGTGCTAGTGCAGTCTCTTTAGTACTGGGGTATACAGGGGGAAGGGGACAACACTTTTCCTTGTTACAGCTGCTTCTTGTTGAAACACAAATGTGTCAGATATGATGAGAATGAACATGGGCCTGGAGAAAAAAATGTTGAAGAAGTTGTTTGTGGCCATCCTTTCGAACAGATATTGATCATCACAGGGAGAGAAACATGAAAAACATGGAAACTATCACATTCAGCAAGTGGATGGATAGATGGAAGTAAGAGGATGGATGTGACTAAGGCCTGTCTATTACATTCTGGTAGATCAATATGCTTCAGAACTGCTGTGAACTTAAAAAACCCCTGTTAACAGAGCAGGTAACTTGACTGCTGGTCACCTAATTTGTCATGTTCTAACAGAAAAGCGCTGTTTCTGTTAAACTGGTGCTGCCATTAAAGCATAATGTATTGTAAGTGTTCTACATGGAGTCAAAACATACACACTGCTGTCTAGCTGATGTTTGGAATGACATAATACAGGAAGAGGACAAAATCCTGCACCACTGGGGTTACACTTAGGGCCCAGCCCAACACTCTACTCACCCACTACATCACGCTCCATCAGGTAGTCACCTCCCTTCGCCAGTATTTCGCTGAATTAAGCACACTTCCGTTATCATCTCTCTCACTCTTATATGATGCCGCGGCTGTTTATAACCCGGTCAGCAACATTTCTGTCATCATCTGTGGTTAAACATTTAGCTAATAATACAGCAAGGTGACAAGATTCTACACCTACCAGTTCATGTTACACACTGGGCCCAGCCCATCCCCTTCCCCGTAGTCTGTAGTTTAAGGTTATGCTGAAAAAGTCTGACACAGTACTCCTTCTTTATCATTTCATCCACTTAGCTCTTGGAATTGAATCCCTCACTTTTACTCCTCAAAATATCTTTGTCTCAATGGACCATCAAACCTTTTGTCCAGAAGATTTCGCTTTGTACATGAGATCACAACGGTACCAGTTTTGGAGCGGCAGCCTCTTAATCAATGGCGATGTAAAACTCACTCGACTGTAGACACCATTGAAAGCTCAATGTTGCCATGACACGCACATTAATGATACATTTATATAAGCTACATACCAGTGTCAGACTGTTCAATTTTGTTAATGAGTAACTCACAGACCCCCAATATGCAGACCCCCCTCCCTATGCCCTTGAGCACTTATGTTACTGTGCATTCTTTGCAGGCTATTGTTCATTTGTTTCCTAATAAACTGATGGACCCCAGGTTTATTATTCATTTATTTATTCTAATGCAGAACCTGCTGTAATTGATTAGGTTTAGCATATCATGTGGCGTCCCACAGGGCTCTATTTTGGGGCCAAAATACATTAATGACATTAAATACGACCGTTATGTAGATATGAGTAGTGTCGGCTCCACAAAGGATACTAACAAGTTAAGCCAGTGCCGGTGCTTCTTCTGTCCCATCAATTCGCTCTACATAATAACAAGGTCTAAAATGTGCTATTTCCTCTGTAAAGACACACAGGCCGTCCATCCAATCAGGCCGATCCCCAACGCTCACATTTTCCCAGTGGGGGTCAATGGAAAGCTTCACAGATATGATGGTTGTTTGGTTCCCCCATTATCCAATTTTCCCTTAATCAGTAGCTAATGCTTGCACTCTGACTGCGGCGGGCCCGTTTGAAGTCTGTAGTGAGGGGAACCACTGCTGTCAGATGAACTCAACACACACACCCTCCAAAAGCCTGCCAAACCTAGCACCTCTGCCAGTCTCTATGGGATCAACCCCATCTGACTATTAACACCTCACCCTGGCGCAGCGCATGCAGACAGACGTCTATACTATAAAACGCCAGGCTCAGAAACCCAAACAAGCCAGCCAGTCAAAATCACAAAGAAAAAAAATATATTGGAACTTATGTAACATCACACGTTCCCGGCAAGACAGCAAACCAAAAACCACCACGATCAAGTGGAACAGCTCTGGAAAAGCCCCGCGTTTTACAGTCGTCTGGGTGACACCTGCATGCATTCCCCATGCTGAGGTAATTAACCCACAGGAGAACTCTGGGTGGGAATGAGAGGGAGAGAGAGAGAGAGAAAAAAAAATATGTGGATGATGGAGACAGCTGCCGTTACAACGGGCCCACCAGCAATTATGGCTTAGTCTGATTAGGTGCCAGAAGACAGGAGACACATGCGCGCATGCAGTGTGTGTGTGTGTGTTTTTCGAAGAAAAGGACAGAGGCAAGCTGTATGAGGTAAACTCAGCTGAAGCCCAAGAGTGATTGAGTGCTGCTGCAGATGGGCTTCGGAACGCCCTGAAGGAACCTCTATTCAAGTTACCTGGACTGAGCCTGCAAAAGCAAGTTGCTCTGACAGGAACGGTTGACTACACCAGCTCCCCAACTGTCAATGAGCTGACAAGTGACGAGAGCATAGTGCAATGAATGAAGTCTCTCTTTCACAGCTTGTTCTTCGAGAACTTTGTGGCTACTTCAAACCAGGACAGTGCAGAATATATTGCTGAAACCCAGCATTGCAGATTTACTGGTGGATTTCTGCTAAATTCACTGCTCAGATGACAAAAATGTAAAATGTATCCCAACATACGTTTGACAAGAGCTGATGATGTTGCTGGAAAAAAAACCTGTTTGTCTGCCAACTTGACCAAGCGAGTTCACCATGATGACCAAAGTGGACGAACAGAATGAGCACACTGTTCGAGCATAACGACCACAGTAGTTGAACAGCATGACCATCATGACCAAGCTGGTGGCCCAGAATGACCACACTGCTCAAATAGCATGACCAGCACTACCAAGCTGGTCAATAAGCTGGTCAAGTTGTTCATGCTGATAAACCAGTTAGTTAAATGAAAACATATGCTATGCTGGTCAAGAGCTAAGCTGGCCAACCGGCTTAACCATGTTTTCGCCCCGACTGGCCAAATGTTTTAACCACCTAGACCATGAAAGACCAGCTTAGACCAAACTAATGATCATGTTCATGTAGTAGGTCCTTCTGGTCATGTTCTCATATTTTATACTTTCAGAACAGCTCTAGCATATGAAGCAATCCATATCTGATCCTGTTCTCAATCACTAATTCAGACTCCATCATCAATTTCAACACTTTGGGGGAAGTGCCTATTATGATACCAGGTAGATTCGGATCCCTAGAGATGGAAGAATTACTCGCCTTGTGAGGCACATACATTTAGAAGGGGCCCATAACAAATATTCCTGCATGGTCCCATCTGGATCCTATTCTGGATTTTTTTTCTTTTTACAGGAATAGGTCTGTCTTCCTTTTCAGCTTAAGGTTTAAGAACGTCAGAGTCTGTGTTTGATTATGGATGAGATGAGCAAAAGCACACAAACAAGGGAGAGCAGACTGACGCATGGGTCACGCGATGACCCTAACTTGACGTCTCCGCTAAAAGTGATGGTGAATTTGTGGATGTCAAACACCTGCGGGGGTGGAGGTCTCTCTGGAGCTGCTGTTCTCTCTAAGGTCCTTGAGGTCATTGTGCACTCAGGATGTAAGTGCAGAAGCAAACTCTTCAGACACCAAGTGGACTCACTTAGCAGAGGCCAATTAAAGCCCAAATGAATATGGTGAAGACAACATTACATAAGATCAGTGACACAATAACATAATTTTAAACTGAGAAAGCTGTGTTAACTGGAAGCTGCTTTTTGACATATTACATCATTTTCCTTGGATACATTAGAAAAAAAAAATTATTTACTAATGAATTGACCTGATCATCAAAAGAAGACTAATTTTTATTGACCTTTTGCCTTCTTCCTTCTTTCTGTATCCATGCTAAGACACATAACTTCGCTAGATAGGCAAGACAGGCCATGTAATATTGTCCTCTGGGCCAAGTTTTACTTGAAATGATTTGAAGTGGCTACACATGCACTGAGACACGAGGCACAGACCTAAACATATGCAGCACAGCTTTTATGGAGAGTAAACACTGGAAATAGCCTTAATCATGAGGAACATCTTGCGAGTAAACAGTGGCTAAACAGGGGACGACTTCTGTTTTTTTTTTTTTGGATGTTTCACAAATACTACTGATCACAATTACTCACCACACTGACTCAGTGACCAAAACATACATGCATACACATCACTCACTTGTTGGGCCAATGAGAAAAGGTCCTGATGCAAAGCAAGCACTGCCCTGTAGAAGGCACCATCATGGGTATCCCTGGGGATCATACAGGTGTATTCCTCCATACTGTCCCAGTGTCCTTAAAAAAAAAAAAAACACACAAACACACACACACACACACACACACACACACACAACATAAAACATAAAACACTTGTAATCATATATCCACAATAATGACAGCTGTCACCATTACTATGTTACTATGTTCTGGAAAGGCTTTCCAGTAGATTTTGGTACATCATGGCTTATGAAGCTATGGTTATGTTCAGAGCTATGCAGTAAAGTTAATCCACACCAAACCTGCTAGAACAGGAAAGGGTCAAAAAACTGTTAGCATAAAGCTGGAAGAAGAAAATCCTCTTAATGTAACACTAATATTACCCTTCACCTCAACGGAGGTGCCCAAACCATGAAAGACAGCCCTACACAATTGTTCCCCCGCAACCAAACTTTACATTTGACTCATTTGTGCAGGTTGGGCAACGCTCTCCTCACAGATTCATCCCAGACCGCCAGGTGAAGAGTGATTCACCACTCCAAAGAACATGTTTCTGCTGCTCCAGAGCCTAATGGTGGTGTGCTGTATAATCACTCCAGCTTACTCTTGCCATTGTACATAGCGGTCTTGGGCTTGTGTGTGGTTGAAACCAAAGACAAGCTCCACGCTTTTAGTCTTGGTGGTGCTATCTGTGAGTTTGGGTGGTATACTGCTTTGTGGCTAAGCAGCTGTCACTTCTAGGTGTTTCTAAATGAACTTGTATGACCCAATCTACATATGTAATGTAGGTTTAGGGCAGCTGGTGTTCTTCACAGGACATAGACCAATATATAGACAGTGATATGTGAAATAACAGCACAAGATTTCTTACCCAGACCCCATGCTGCAGCGGCTGCCATGCGGGCCATCTTGGCCTGTGTCTCCTCACTGACCAGAGTCCACTCCTCGCAGCACTGCTGGTGTAGCTGACCCCTGAGTGAGAGAAAGAGAGAGTGAGTGAGCGAACGTGAGCACAGAAATTTAGAAACTGATGACAAAACTGAGTGTCCACCAAAACCGATAAAGTTAGGCTTGGGTGATGACGCAAATGCAGACAAGCGATTATCATCAGCAATTTTGATTTAAATATCTAATGTGACTGTGAATGCTAAATATGGAATAAGACAGAGATGTCTAAGGAAAAACCCATTTTGATTCATTAACTGTTCCTAGTAGTCACTGATGAAAGTAATTAACACCACACACTTTTTGGACAAAAGCATTGGGACACTGACTAATTTATTGTTTCTTCCAAAATCGAGGGTTTAAAAAAAAAAAAAGAATCGTTAATCCTGCTTTTGTTGGAGTAACTGTCTCTACTGTCCAGAGAAGGCGGCTTTCTACAAGATTCTGGATCATTGATGTAAGGATGACCAGGAGGATCACCACCCCACCTCATCCCCAACTCATCCCAAAAGTAATGGACGGAGCACGATCAGTTCCACTGCCATACAGCTCAGTGCTGGGATACTTTATACCCCTCTAGCCAATAGGTTCTTGTTTATAAGTCCTATTCTACTGGCAATGCTTCTCCCCAGGGACTAGACAAGCTGTGTGTGCGCATTTTCACACCTGTGCCAGCAATGTGTGCAGCTCAAAGTAGCTGAATGCATTCATTAGAGAGGGTGTCCAAACCGTGTAGACTCATTCAAACGCAAACATACTGCCATGAGTCCCAATACAAAACAGCTTACAAGACTCCACATGCTATTCATCTACTGTTATAATCCACTATGGATACCAGTGTCTGCTATAAAAACAAACACACAGACTTACTAACTAATCAACCTATGATTATGTTTCCCGGACTTTGTCTCACTGTCAACATTCATCATTAAACATTCCATCTGTGTGAGTGATTTCTTCTTTTGTGTTGATGTTATTAAGCATTATAGAGTACTTTGTCTTTTAACTACATGGTGTGTTGATATTTCTTCCTATAAACAGTGTCACTGATGACGAACCAACTTGGATAACTAACAGTCTGTGTACACTTAACCACTTCATGAATCCTGTGTTGACGAGTTTGCTATTCAATCGTAAAAAAGTGTGAATGCAACCAAGGCACAATAGTGACAGACTGCTATCTGATTGCTTTAGCATGTGGTATTAGCCACACTGGAGATGCAGCTGAGCAAAGTGTAAACATGCCAAGTTCTTCAAGCCTCATGTGTTATCTTACCTCCTCCCAGCAAAACCATGTCTGGACAGAAACTGAGATATTGTCTAGCGAAGATAAATGAAAATGTAAATATATTGCTTGACATTACATTACTTGTCAAATTCAGAAGCTAGTTACTCAGCCATTACACAACAGAGCTCTTTCTCTAGTGAAATTAATCATTGACAACAACATAAAAGCTGAACAGTACATCCTAAGCCTGTCACAGTATAGACCACAAGCTTTGTGAACTATGGATGAAGCTCTTCCTTTCTTTCACTAACGAATGCTAAAAAACACAATTGACCGCTTCTACAGTGATGCACAGATGAAGGCATATGCCTCATCCCCACCACTGTACCACTACCAATAAAGCTTGGTATTAAAACGGGTGCTAGCATTGCAATAGTAAAGAAATGAAGAAAACCTGTCTGTGAAGAAAAAACTATTTTAACACTAATTGCTTAAGTTCATGCCCAACAAATGTTTCAAGCTTCAGTAAGTGAATACTTCCACTCACCACTTAATTAATATAACATTCAGACTTATACACAGACAAATGTATTTCTTCTCAGAGGCCTGACCTGTTGGAAGACTGAACGCTGGAACTGACTGTTATTGACCACCTGCCCCTCACCAGACTAACCACCAGGCTTCCCTGCAACCCATGTCAGACTAGCTGCCCACCCTCCTGCCACTGCTATCTGCCTAATGACTTTGTTAAATTGACATGGACTCTAATCTGCCACTGTTATTATTTCCAACATTGACCATCATCACTCTCATTACTCTCATCATCACTACTATGATTAGTTGTATGAAATTATAATTATTTTAGCACACCTGAGCAGTAAAACAGCTTTTCAGTTTTTCCCCAGAGCTGCAACTGTGGCAGGGGTTTTTTAGGGTTTAAGGTTTTGTTAATCTCTTGTCAGCAGTTGTAAAAAGCTCTACACAAATAATTAGATTTACTTGTTAAAAGCTTTAGAGTCCTTAATACATAATTTGTCTTCCATTTTAGCTGGGGGGGATCCGAAGAAGAGGACTAGTACTTTTTACTTTGATGTTTGTACTAATACTGAAGCACTTGGTCATTGTTTATCAGACAACATTCACATTAGCACTAAACCCTCCACAGGCATGTTATTATATTACAGCTTAGACAGATGCTGTAAATAGTGCTGGACTAAGTGTTAGTTACTTAATCAGTGTCACTTTACATAGGACTGAACATAATGTGGCCCACATTGAGTTGAGAACCCCTTAAAACACATCATACCCACTTATCGTCATTCAAACACAAATCTAAATGAGGTGTAGTTTTGTGACCAAGGGTAAATGGAATATGGATAAATCTTGTCTACATATTATCCTGATACAGGACATACCATTGCAGTGCAGTATAATGTGTCTGCGCACATGGGTGTAAACAAAACAAACAAACTGTCAAGTCTGATACCATGTTTGAACCGTTGGTGGTGAAATAAGCTTCAATAAATAAATAAAAGAATTAGAGTAGACAGAGGAGGCTTCAAGGACAGCCGCTTCAGGCCACACTGGGAGCTTCTGTCTGAGGGTGAAACTCCACCATAAAGTCAGTGGCCCGCTCAAGCTTAGCTCCGATAAACTGAAAAACACCATGACATCATATCACCAGTAGGAAGCATAAGCCTATAAAGAAACAGTCTGTCTGAGGCCTGTCTGTGCCGAGCTTGAACAGGGCTGTTCCAGGGCCTGGGCTGATGCTGACATGGATTTATACAGCTTTAGAGCAGACAGAGTGTGTTATGGTAGAAGGCGATGGGGCAAAAATGGGTTATGGTAAAGAGGGCCCCAAGATTAGCGGCGTGAGACGGCCCCCAGACGGCTTTCGGGGGTGAGGGCAAATGAAACACTTTCACAGCTGCCTGGAAGACGCATAAAGTGGGCTAGAAAAACACTAGAAGTTCATGATATACCCCTGTTCGTCACATTTATAAATATACATGCAGAGAAATCGGAGAAAGGAGCCGGCGCATGCGGCTACAGAAAATCAAACAGAATCTTCATAAATATCTGAAAGGGATTTTGTAACACGTGCCGATTTGGCCAGGCGGCTTTTGCATCAGTTTTTTTAAACACCCAGGGTAAGTCCCTGTGGGTAGGTCCCAATGTCAGTAACTCACTCTCAGAACTACATAAGTAACATAACTAAGACTCTCTGAATAGAAAACCAGTATTACCTTGTACTACAATGATAGAAATATAAAAATAAGGAGAAGGAAAGGAAGGGCTCATTATACCAAATTATCTGTCAAACGTGGTGGAGGCAGTGTTAGGAATGGCCATGTTTGGCTGCAATTGAACTTGGTTACTGATTATGTGACTGTTGATTATTTCTGATGGATGAATTCTGTAGTGTACAGAACTACTATGCTACTTCTACTACTACCCTAATCAACAACAACTGCTTTGTTTACAATGCTAGTATAAATATCAATATGTGTGTTTTGAAAACGTGGGTCAAAAATCTGTGTGAAAAGACCTCAAACTTGCCACACAATTGGCACTCGGGCAAATGTTCTAGTAACACATTCCCTATCCCGAACCCAGCAAACACATTCACAATCCAATCAATGTACGACCCCACAGAATGATACAGACTAATATTGACTAATATAATAGATCAAAATAATGCCATACAGAGTCAGAAACCACATACACATGCTTGCTGGACTCCCTCGTCAATTTACAATTCAATATGGTTTAAGAAATGTTTGTGATGGTTTATGCTTAAAATTTGAACAATGGTAACAGGTGGCCATAACCTATTACTGAATACTAAAGTTAACCTGGCAGCTGCAGTGCAAAGACATTGAAGAATTCTTGGTCCAGAGGGAAATCTGGAATCTAGCCCAAAATACATCAACCAGCTTTATTAAAATTAGAAATATTTTTACAGCATTTACATTTGTGTGCATATCCTCCAATGTGACAGGTCTTCTGTCAGCTTTTAGAAGCAAAGCCCCTCTTACTGCTGAAATAAATGGTTTAAAAATAATGTGCTTGGGTACCCCCAAAAAAATAATCTCTGCATAGTACTGCATAAACACAACCGAGACCTAAATCAAACACACTCATATTACATTTGGTAACAGGGCTCGATGAGAGGGAAAATAAAGGAACCCCACTCTGAACACCTCTTTATCATACAGTCTGGTACGGCAGGCTACTTTCCAGCCTTACAATTAAACGAATGAAGGCACATTTATTCACAGCCAGCCAAGTTTCTTTCAGGACCTCAGGGATAAACATTCCAATAAATTTAAAATGACATTTGAGTAGAGTAAATATGATATGCTGTGGCATATTTTTCAAAAGCATCTTTCACACTCAAGCTTGGATCTGGGGTCTGGAACCTATAGTTTAAAATATTTATTCTGCTCCCCAACTTTCAATACTTGACTAAACTAATCATTTTTACACGGTTTTAAATACAATGGGAAAGCTGGGGGAAAAATGATGGAAGTGGAAGGAATTATAGGGATTTTGTCAGGAATTTACAGGCAAGTAATTACATTTATAGCATGGACATATCTTCTAATATGAATAAAATATCAGAATTGGCCACAAGGATGAGGATTATCCACAATTTTTGATTACACAGCATCACTTTAACGAATCACTGTATCTACTGATTAGGTGTATTGATTATATATATTCAGTAGCTTTAAATACAATAAGCCAGATTAAATAACATTAGTGTTTTATGTGTCTAATTATTACACACTAAGGTGTATTATTCAGCAACTACAGGGACTTCTGTATAAACTGGTGGGACTATTCCTTCGTAATTTCGCCATTAGCTGTTTAAGGGGTTTTGAAGGATGAGCTGTATGTTGTAGAAAGTCTAAAAAGCAACGTATTTGATGAACATTATGGTGCCAGCTGGAGAAACGTCCTGAACGTTCCTGAACTGCACAGGCCATCCATAGACGGCATTTGCGCTCAGTCAGCTTATTTATCGCTCCTACATTGTTGCAATAGAAAAGCTCTTAATTCACATTCTGTTTGTTAGATGTGAAATAAAATCACTGTCAAAAATATCTGCAGTCAGCTAAAATGACTGTAGTTAACGCTACATCATGTATTAGGCAGTCACCGGCCAGATAACCTCTTCGCACTTACACGTTTCAACAAAGTAACTCACTCCTTCTTTACTCGTTCAGTCAGGCCAAATTGCAAAAGACTTGTCTAGGTCATCCTGCTTTATGAGAATCACTGACTAAAAATTGAGAAAGTACATTTCAGGTGAGCATTTCAGCATCACATTCTCTACCACAACCAAAACCTTCAACAATCTGCCTGAAGGGTCTCTTATAAACATCACGGCCAGACTACCCTGAGACAAGCTTGCCAGAGTGATTTCACAGCCATTGCGCAAAATAAGTCACCCACCCCCCAAGCCATGGGTTCCACTGTACACACTGTCCTGCAATGCTTCCCAGCAACTGTGTGCTGCTCCTGTTACAGGAAATGGTCACCATTTTCCTTTCTTCTTGCCCAGTGACTCTGTCGGATTCCATCAGGGCATGCTGTTAGAGACGTCGTGAGCAGGGACAAAGTGCGAGCGGCCAAAAGTCAGGTTCACGCCCCCTTTCTTCCCGCTACATTAGACTCATGCTCAGATCACGGCAATTAAATGCTAAACAAGGTTTAAACACGCAGAGATGAAAGGGCATGTTTGACGACTGGGATGCTTTTGGGGAAAAATAAAGTTGCTATAATCAGCATTAAGCAGGGAAGCAGAGGGAATTGAACTGTTTCCAATTTCCCAAGATTGTCTAAGCTTGTAAAAATGATTTTACATGTTGTTTCTAAACAGCTTTCTTACCAAAAACAGAAAGAGCATCAACTGTTCCAACTTTGCCAGTGATTCAATCCTAAATCTAAATTATAAATAATCCGTTAAAATAAACTCTAACAATGCATGGTTGTTCTTAGAGTAAACTCTGAATCACGTTTGACCATAAAAAACATGGCTTTTCCTTCCCTACAGTCCTAATGTCCTTCTTTTTACAATGTCCATTAAGGGTGGGAATCTATAGGCTCCTCATGATTCGAATCAATTACAATTCTGAGAGCTGAATCGTATTATTATTAATTATTACTAATAAAACAAATGGAAGCGATGTGGCTGGAAGGCATCTGAAAGGTTTGCAGTGGGGCTGTGGTGAAAAAACAAAAGTAACATAGTAATAGGACTTATCCTCCCGAGTATACCTAATCCAGTGGGCAACTTGGGTGCTTGCTAAGAGGCCAAGTTTATTGTGTGGGCATATCATTTCATCTGCAGGAATTTACCCAGTTCAGCAGCATGCTGCGTGAGGCACTAGCTGCCATTCTTCTGTGATAAAATGCACAGTTACGGTATCCATAGATGTCTACTCATCACGTTACAGATATCCTCCAGTTTTCTTCAGTGATTTCATGACTTCGGTTTTGATCTGGTTTTAATGGGGTGGGGATCACAGAGTATCTTCGAGACAGGACACTATGTCTCGGCTCCAAAGTGTTTGACATAGCACGACAGCCCTGGTTTGCAGCTACAAAGTATGGACCCAAATCTATGGCAATAAAGGATTGCAATAGAGTTTATTATTCGCTTCGCCCTTTCAGAGTTTGGTGAAAGCTTAGACATTACTTGCTCGATTTGTGTCCATATAGAAGTCAAAGTCCTTCCATACACTAGCTGTTGAAGCAGAGGGTTCCGGTTGCATTTCTTGCTTATTCATCTGCCACAGACTGTCCGGGAGCTGCCATCTGCACTTTATGAGTTCCCCCATCGAATAATCAACTTTTCCCCACACCTCTACAGTATGCAGTCTTACATTAAGTTATCCAAAGCTATACCATAAACTGAGGCAGAAGGTTTCATTAAAAAGCCAATAACAGCATTTTTTTCCGATTAGGAAAGTACTATTAGACTACTATCATCAGAGGGGCTGTGTAACTTTTTTGCTTGTGTAAGCTTATTTGATGATGAATGCCTACAACCACAACCTTTATAATTCTGCACCTACCATTCACCCAATGCCTCTAAACAACGCATTCGGCCCAAGATGAGCTCGGGGTCTTCCTTATTCATGTCGATCTTCTTATCGTAGGCCACCAGAGCGTCCTCCCATTCATGCAGCTTCTCATACCAGGTGGCCTGGATCTCCTATAAGGGGTCACAAAGATAGCGTTGAGATTACTACGATTTTAAATTTGTCTATACAGTTTAACTATCAACAGAATAACAGTGCTGAAATTTCACTGGCTACTGAATCATTTGATTTAAAATAATTTTCTAACTGAACTAATAACACAAACAGTGGTTACATTGTCCTTGTGTTTTATTGAGCACAATGAGTAAACATCCACAGTGCAGGCTAGAAAAAGTTAGTGAAACCTAGAATTTAATAATCTTTAGAACTCCCCATTAGCAGCAGTCACCTTCACTAATTGCTTCCTGCAGCAGCAAAAAAAGGTTTGCACAATGCTGAGGAGGAATTGTGGAGCATTCCTTTGTGTAAATATGCTTTAGTTTATCATTATTTTTGGGATACCTACATACACATCCCTGTTCGGATCATGTGACTGTGCCTCAAAAGCATTAAGGTCAGGACTCCAACTTGGCCATTACACAACACAAATCTCCATCGACTTACAAAAGTGCTTTGCTATTTGCCTAAGGATAACCCCAGCTAGTTTGATTAGGCTACAAATTCAAAGATACCTCTAAGTTGCTAGGATCATTGTCTTGTTGCATAACCCTACATCTCTTCAGATTAAGGTCATACCAAGATAATTGTGACTTACATAAAGATCATACCACATTCTATTAGTAATCAATGTGGAAATCCAGGCAATTCCACCTGCCATTTCACTTACTTCTTGCAACTCTGTACTGGGAATCAAATTATGTATCGCGAACATTTTATGAAAACACATGACGTGACCTGTCCGTCATTTAATCTAGAGGAAAAAGCAAATTGATTTTTAAAACAGATTTCACAGTTCCAACAATAACAGACCAGATTTGGTTAGAGGTAATAAAAAGTACAGCTAATTGAGCTTGTGGAACACTGAACAAGCGGGTCCAAAGTCATAGCCAATGGATGAGGAATAGGAAAATGCTTTTTGTGGTGATTCTGATCACTAAAGCCTAGCATGTTTATGAAAGCCCATGAGTACCCTCCAGAAAGACTGCACAGAGCACAGTCTCATCGTGAACCATTCCCAGAACAAATAGGGCAGATGCTCAAATCCATAAATCAGCCTGAAGTCTGATGTTCTCTTGTTATCTTCTGAAAGAAGAAGTAAAATAAAGCAGACAAGCTCTCCCTGGGAGGTCTTCAGGCTGAGACCTTCGGCCTGGCCCCTCAGTTTTACAATGGGGACAACAGGACATTCCCAGGCAAAATAAATACACACAAACACACGTGTGGTTGGTCCACCTTAGGCAGGGCACTAAACCAGGCTTGGGACGCAAGAGGCTACAAATGTTTTTCATATTACTCTGCAAACATTCTCTTAATGGACAAATGTTTTGGGACATCTGCAAGTCTATCATGCTTTTGTTGGAGTAACTGTCGCTATTGTCCAGAGAAGGCTTTCTACTAGATTTTGGAGGTGCACTGCTGTGAGGATCTGACTGCCTTTAGAGACAAGAGCTTCAGTGAGGTCAGGATGCTGGATGATCACCCCACTACCTCATCTCAAAAGTATTGGATGGAGCATCATTCCAGAGAGCTCTACAGCTCAATGCTGGCATGCTTGGCATTTGACACAGTGTCAAAAGGTTCATGATGAAGAGAGTACTATTCTAATGGCAATGCTTCTCGACAGGGACTAGACAAGCTGTATGTGTGTGTGTGTGCATTTGCACATCTGTGTCAGCAATGGGTGCAACTTTTAACAGCTGCATTCATTTTTTAAAAAGGGTGTCTACAAACCTTTGGACATCCAGTATATGCTCATCCTTCTTGATTCATTCATCAAAACAAAAAATTCCCGAACTCACTTAATGTAACTTTCTGGGACGTCATGCATTTGTCAGCTCCTGTCCTTGCCAGCAAACTGACTACATAAGACATAAGGTTCTATACCAATTTAAGGGGTATTCCTTAAACCTTTACAGTATGTTGAGATTCTTTAGAGTTCACACTCACAGATTACATTTTCAAAAAATAGCTCTTCTACACAAGCTCTCACTCAAATGTTGTTTAGGGAACCAAATGTGGGGAACATTTTAGGGCCTTCTATTTTAAGAGCATAGTAGCCAAGCCAAAAAACATTTTTGGTCACAATGATCTACCCATAAAGATATAATTCAGATTTCACTGTGCATCCCTAATATTTGAGATGCAACTTTCACTTCAGGATGGCTGATACAATCCGGCAAAATGGGTCTAAAAATGGCTCCTCTGGACTTCTGGAAGTTCTTTAAAAACATCCACCTTACTCATTAACAGAAAGGCATTTAAAGCACTTTTAACATTGCCACTGTCAACTCGTCAAGAATCTGTCAAGAACCTGCCAGTCAAGACTTGAATTCCATTAGAGCAATAGTAGTAGAATCAACACTGACTGCCACAGTCTGATGTATTGGAAAATGGGAAATAACAAAAGCCTGGACTGGGCTGTCTATCTAAATTATAAATGGCTAAACAGGAAGCATGTCAACAAGAGTGATTCTTGTTTTATACAGCATCCTGCAAAGTGTTTACAAATGCCCAACTTTCACAGAAGTTCACCTGAGGTTCATGCTCCACGAGCCTGATATCAGCTGTTTGGACAAGCTCTCACCTCGTGAATGTCGTGAAGCATACAAACAACAATGCGACCAGGATTAAAATCAGAGGAACCGTACAATTGCATCTTGAAACAATTAGGCATCACCGGGGAGAAGCAATCAGGTCTTAACAAAGAGAGTCTGTCTGTTAGGTTACGCAATGGATGTGGAAAAGTGACTGCAGTCTTCCAAAGCCTGTCCTCATTTATAAAGGTTATTTCATATCTGGATCTTGTCCCTATGAACAGCATTAGACCGTTCGACAGCAATATAACACAGGGGTCCGGAGGCTTAGGTGTTCATCAAAGTCAAAAGAGAAACAACATGGCGACCGGTCTCCTGCAATTAAATGCTGGCTTCTAGTCCAACTGTTACATAAAGTGGGGTTTGCTCAGTAATTAGCTATTGAAGGCTTTAAAAAAAGACAGTTACACCCTTTGGCACAATGCAAGAGATTCCATTGCCCTGAGACAGGATTTTTAAAAATTGAAGCAAAACAGTGGTTTTAAATGAGATTTAAACAAGCAATCTATTGCAATTAGATCACTATAAACGGTACTTCACTGTGCATTTATATAATTATAAATAAGGGAACACTAATTACCAGTGATAACCAAGTAATCCATGTCATTTTGAATAGGCAATGAAATTTAAGAAAAGGGTTGCAGTATTTCTGTTACAATGCCAAAAACAAATAAACAGTTGTAGGTTTACATGTACTTATCATGTTCGTGGCAATGCTGGCCATGGCAATATTGGGCTTTCAATGATCAGTCTAGTTCATTTAACCCCTTAACGCAGAAAGGCATATTGCAATCTAAGGTGTATTATTCAGTCTCTTAAGCGACTTCTGTACAAACGTTCGCAGCTATTCTGTGGTAATAACCAATAACACTTTCGGCTTGCCAGTGGGCCATAGCCTGTTTAAGGCCCGATTTCAAAGTCCACATATTTGCGATATTATCTTTACCAAACACTTAATGTTAGCCTGCAGTATCCATTCCTCAACCACCCTTGATGCCATTACCCTGTTAAAACACCTTTATTTTGTCCAGGTTTCAACTATCTAGATGATGGTTTGAGGTTATGCTGAAGAATTAGGTAGTCCCCTTTTCTCATTATTCCAACAACATTTTGCAATATGCCAGTTCCACTGGCAGCAAACCATCCCCAGAGCATGACACTACCACCATCATGCTTAACAGTTGGTAAATTGGGGTTAAAGCCTCACGTTTACTTCTCCAAACATATCTCTGATCACTGTTGCCAAGCTAAACTTAATCTTTGTCTTATTTAATAATAAAACATTTCCCCAGAAGGCTTTTTCTTCGTCCGTGCGCTCAGCTGCAAACTTTAGTCGAGCTTGAAGGCGTTGATTTTGGAGTAGAGTCTTCTTTCTTGGATGGCAGCCTCGCAGTCCACGACAAAGTAAAACTGCGGACAGTGACGCTGGTGTTCCAGCAACTTTTAGTTCATGGGTGTTCCTGAACATCCGATCCAATTTCCTCTCAGCTGGGGTGACAGTTCAGGTCTTCTTTCAGACCTTGGCACAGTAGCTAGACCTCCAATAACATGTACTTAACCATAACTGTTTGAACTGATAATCTTGGAATCTGCAGTTGTTTAGAAATGGCTCCAAGAGACATTCCTTGCGTAAATCTACAATCATCCTTGTCAAATCTGCTCTGAGCTCTTTGGACTTCCACTGTACTGTGTGTTGGTCAATTTAAGGAGTGCTGGGAAACAAACTCTTTTTATGTGGGCAGAGAGAATCGACCATCTGTAGACACATTTATTTTGCCAGCAAATGTATGTAATTAATGTGGATACTTTTGCTTTTGTTTTGAAAAAACAAACAAAACATTTATTTCTAGTATGTTAAGCTTCGAAAGTGCCTTTATACACTTTTTGGGAATTATATTCCCCTGGAAATTGTGTACCAATGCCTATAATGTCATAACCAGATCAACTTACCAACAGGTGGTCAGATTAATCAACTAGCACCACAACCAAATGGAAGGGAAGTATTTTAATCATTCTTAAAAGACACTGAAAAGCTTGTTACTGAATGTATTTCAGTGAAAACGTGTTGTGAAAGGTTTTGAATTCTCACCAATTCGCCAAAGTGCTTCATGGCATACTCCAGCACCCCTGATGCTGCTTCTGGCTGCTGCAGCTTGTTGTTGATACTGCAGAAAGACAGAGAGAAGCATGTTAGCACAGGAAAGCTCAAGTCTGGCAACCTCCTCGATAGATCTCTGAGGAGCTGCTGTGCTTGATGGATGGTAGCTGAGGTCACCCATACACAACAAACTACCGACATGGAAGGAATGAGATCCAGACAGCACTTTCTCAGCGTGAGTGACGGCACTAGACCAGGGGTCGGCAACAGGAGGCTCTTTCTTTTTTCCCTAATCCCATAATTAGCAAATAGGTAATAGCAAATAAAGTTCACTAAAATAATAGGTTTTGCTTAAAATGACTCTCTAAATGGCTCAGTGATATAATGAGCAACCACTATGGCCTAGAGTAACAAGCTCGAATTCCAAGCCATGCTGCTTTGCCATCAGTGGCCAGAGCCTAATAGAGCACAATTAGCCGTGCTCCCTCCAGGTTGGTAGATGGTCCATGCTCCCCTTTTTACTCTAAAGTGATGTTGGCTTGCACAGCAATCTGTTAGCTGCCTGGCTGGCTTCGCATGTATCTCATGTATCCTAGTGTCGGGAGCATTGCTAGTGCGAAGGGGAGCAACAAAAGGGTGGGTTACCTGGCAGTACGAAATTGGAAGAAAAAGGGAAAAATCCAACATACATATCTGAGGGGAAAAAAAACAAAAACACAACTGTTGTGCAAGTTACATTTTGTTCCACCTAGTGATGTACTATTCTCTCCTTCCCTTAAGGTAGCTGCTACAGCCTGTAATAATTGCAATTGCAATAATTAAGCAGTAAAATGTAAACATTAGCATGTTTAAGGCGTTTCCACATATGCCGGCCAGCTATCACAGACACACCGTCCTCGTCCGACCCATTAAACTAAGATGAAAAAGGTCGGAATGACGCTGTAATACTATTTTAAAAATAGGAAGAGAGAAGGAGCAGAGAGTGGGGAACGCTTGTGAAATTAACGTATTTTACCTAACAGTGTTTACTGTGCATTCTCTGGCGTCCATACTGCAACTGTACTAATACACATGCCTTTACACTGCAACCACACCTCACACTAAAATCTTAACTTAATTTGTCAACTGTCGCTAAATCACAGCTACAATGGGAAATGACTGGTCATCTGTCGCTCTGTCACCTGCTAGTGTAAATGCATGGTTACATATCTAACAGCTGCTATTTCAGGGCAGATACTGAGCCTCATGCCATTCAACTGTGAAAGAACGGGTCTTGAAAATGAACTTGAAAATAAAACTCATTGCTTTGTAAAGAATGTGTAAACTCTGCTATTCAGCCTTGACTCATTGCCAAGCCTGGTGACTCCTTAGCGCCTCAAAATTGTTACAATTGCTGCTGCTTATTAGCCCCAAAACGAGACCATAGAAGCCACAGTAGATGATGCATGACTTGCATGTTACACCATTCTAGCCAGTCAAGATAAACAGACTGTAACCTCCTCTTACGTTACTAAAACTGCATTTAGATGGTGCTTAGAACGCCACTAAATCCTATGCAAAGATGCAGTTTCCAATAGATTAAGTTGAAAAGCTTTTAATTTAGCTATTTGTCACTTTTTCCGAGCCATACAATCATTAAGAGGTTGGGCAGAGTGAGGCGAGGTACTAAACCTTAACTCACATTAATGATTTAAAAAAAATATTCATATCATTCATCTATCCAAATACTTAACTGCAGTTTATATTGTTAAAGTGTGCAGCACAGTTTAGTAAATACCTTGCTCAAGCACAGTTAATTCAACTCATCTGTTAATTGCCAGGTTTATTAGGTGTTAATTATGGACCTTGTAGGACTGTAATTGAAGAAACCCTGCCCAACAATCATCACCACAAACAGAATTTTGGCCAGATAAAGCTTTTCTCATGCTAGCTTTGTGAATCCCACTGCCAACCACACAAGCCTCTCCAGTGTTTTAGATTGAAAAGTGTTCAATAAAAGTAGGCAGAAAGAACGAAGCAGGGATAAACAGAAAAGCAAGCACAGATGCAGGCTAAAATCTGAGCAGAGCCCGAGCCAACCTAGATAAACATTTCAGACATTATGTCGGAACACAAACTAATCCAATCTTTAAAAGCTGTTTGGAAAAATGCAGGCGAGAGGCTAGAAGAACACAGAACAACTAAAGTAGATGAAGGCAGAATTCTCTCATTAGGCTACAAATGCCCTTACCCAACATCAAGTCGGGAACACTCTCAATGATGTGGGCTTATCATTGTCTAAGTGCCTTCACTTTAATGAATGTAAATACGGAGGGTCTCCTTCAAGATGCAAACCACTGGTAACACTCAAGAACAGAAAAGTCTGGGTAGACTGCTAGGAAACATCGAAAAAAAAAAAAAGTATTTGGACACAGGAAAGTAAGATTGACTTAGGAATGGAGAAGAAACGGAAGGGTTCATGACCCGAAACAAAACCACAGCATCTAGCAAACATGGTGGAGGCACTGTTATTGCTTGGGCATGTACGGCAGCTGGTGGACCTGGATCACAGGTGTTTACTGATGGTATGACTGCTTACAGTAGTAGCAGGATAACTGCTTCATTTTAAACCCACTGAGGTGGTGTATTGAGGCAAAATTACAAAAACTGTGTCAGTGTCCAAATACTTATGGATCTGACTGTACACCATCACTTAAAGTGTGAGTGACTGTGAGGAAGGTGGTAGTGACTGGGTTTAAGAAGACACGTGTACACCCAGGATGACAAGCTATCTATTCAAAATGTCTTGAGGAAAAGCCCTGTCGCTTCTGGCTAAATAGAGATTTCTCTTTTGGCCATCCACCCTTGTAAAAAACTTATTCACACATCCTGCCAAGCCATGTTTCCATTAATCAAACAAGTTTGATTTTGCGACTCCAGCCGTCCCCCGTAATTAATGTGCCTGATCACTAGTGGAGCTAATTATGTGGTCTTCAGTTTCTCTGTAAAAGATCCTGAATGGATGAGTCTTTTCGATTAGTATGAAAATTGGACAAGTGAATCTCAGGGCAGAGGAACTGGTGTCTGTCATGTTTATGAGATAAATGAACCATCGTCTATTTTTCTGTCATGTCCGTGATCCCTCCAATACCTTTTTGAAAATTCCCCATCTGGAACTACTCATGTGTAATACAAGCCTTCGCTTTTCCTTGACTGCAAACCTAATGCTTGCCAATACATCTGTAACTGCTGCACTTCTTAATGAATCTGTGCGGGTACGGAGAGAAGAGACGAGAAATTTGACAAGGGATTCAGATCGAGATCTATATAGGCCGTTTAGCTGTCACGGCACAAGACACACATTACAAATTTGACCATGAATGAACCATTATTCATGGAGAAAATATGCCACTTGAACATTATGTAAGCTTTTAGGCTAAGATGTTATTGTTTTATTGTTAGTATAGTGTTAGTTTCACTTCACTCTAAACTTTCTCTTTTATTATACACAAACCAATGGCTTTTGCGGTCTGCTTAGACAGTAAACTCATTTAACCTTAAACTTTCCCATGAATAAGAGTACCATAATAATACCATAGAGCATGGGTCATCAGGACATATGGAAAATGGCATGTTTATTAAAAACAAGCTATTTAATAACAAAAAAACAAAATGTTCCTTAAGTAATCTGTCCAAATTCATGCATTTAGACCAGAAAACATCTACAGAGCTGGATATCAGGTCACAAAAGTGAAGAATTGCAATTTTTTAAATTTTTTAATATATTGTTTATTTCTGAGTTGTAAAAACAAATTTGCTTGTTAAAAAGTATGGATGAAAACATGCAGAGTGTTTGATGACTGTTTAAACATGACATATGTTTGTTTTATTCTAGATTGAAGTTCAAAACTTGCATTTAGTATTTGTGGCGCTAGTCAAAAATGAAAACGTGAACGACAGCCAATACAAAGAAAACAATCACTTTTCACTAAACATGAAATGCAGTTCTGAACAACAAAACTAACTCAAAGCTTATTAAGAAAGGTCAAAGAACATGCAAATGAATCGTTAAGAACAGGCTTAATATGAATTAAGCACATTTCCCCCCCCATGTATAGAACGATTGTGGACTGTGGGCTAATGCTTATGGGAGATCATTAGTACTCTATCACAGGATGCTAACAGTAATAGGAGGTTGCAGGCTAGCATGTGTGTCTCTGGGTTGAGCTGATCACACTGTGAGAAGAACGCGAACTACCATCTTCTATATATCAACAAAACAACTGCACCTGCAGTGATGGAGCGGAGGAAAGGTCAAACAACAGAACTGCTTGGGGCATCACTGCAGCTCAAACCTGTGATCTCCCTATGACAGGACCAACGCTTAGATGACTGGGCCACTCTTCTAGCCTCAAGCTCATGACAGTATTCCCAAAGAAGGAACACCCTGTTAGCCTAGGCTGAAGCATGAATGACTGCCTTTCTGACTGTTCTTAAAGTGCACAGTGTCTGGACAAGCCGACAAAAGACTAAGTAGTCTTCATCACCTGCCATGTTACACAAGACACAAAAGTTTATTATGAACAAGCTTTATTCCAAGCAAAGGCGTAGAAGACTCATGTAGCACTTACTACTGTAATAATTCCCAGAAACAGTGAATAATCTTGAGTTATTTAAAGCACTGTAGCACTTACTACTGTAATAAAATTGCACACTTAAATGTAATCAAAAATAACTTCTAATGTCTAATATTGTAATACATACTGATAGTTAATGCAATACCATTTGTACCAATGATACAATAACTTATTACATTACTGAAAACTTTTTTTTTTTTACATTTTCAGGTCAGTCATGTGTAATAATTGAATTTAATAACTGGGTTTTATTAGATTATTAGATTATTTTGGCAGAGTTAAGTGTTATGTACTTCGATTTTATCACATTATTGGGAATTCATTCTAGCATTAAGTGCTACGGGCTCTTGTTTGGCTTTTAAAGAGTGTTAAGAACCCTCTTAAAGTTGAAAGAAATTCCAAGGTGTTGTACCAGTAGTTTGTTTTTTTTCTTCCTCAAACTGTGTGTTCAGGCCAAGACCCATTAAGAAAACATTATTTTTAAGAGTGCATAGTGTTCCATCATTACTGCAGAAATTTAGAGCAGTGTTTGTCTTCACTTTAAACAGAGGCACCAAGGCCTATTTCACAACTTTAAAGGAGTGTTTTACACAAGTGCTCTTCTGAGTACTTACTGGGACACTTGTAGGCATGCCAGATATGAGATATGAAATAACACCCCCAGTTTGAAGTCCATCAAATGGCAAAATACTTAATACACACATCATACACACATATCTCATGTCTTTGTCCACGCTCTTGATCATAAAAGATACTCCAGGAGCCTAAACCTAGCTGTTGCAATTGCCTTTGAATGGCCCAAATCACAGGAAAGTATTTATTCTGCTGCATCTGGAGTAGACCTATCAAGCTTTTTGTGGTGATTATACTTATCTGAGCATGATCAACATTCAGAACATTCGGTAGCAAGCTTTGATTCATTTCCTCAATGAAAATATTTCTGATTCGATTTGAGGCATTTGTAACCAGTTAATCAGAACTGTGATGTGCCAGTTCGGCAGCCTACCTAAACAAAACAAGTGCTGTACCTAGCTTTAAGTACCAAAAAAAGAAAAGTTAGTTACCAAAAATGTTTATATTATTACTCTGGAATAAGCCTACTTCCAAAGATCCGTATTTTAGTCAAAAAAGAAAACAGATAAAGCAATTCCCAGTTTTAGAAAAGCACCTGGTGGTTCAGCGGTTTAAGATGTAGCTCGCTTTGACCCGTGGATCGCTGCTGTCAGCAGCCGGAGCCTGAGAGAGCACAAGCAGTGTTACTCTCTTCGGATGGGTCTCTCTCCCAACCCTCCAACCTGCCAACCTCCCAACCTGCCAACCAGCAGATAATCTGACCTTCAGTTTTGAGTATTTTGGTCACTCACCATTCACAAAGAGATGGGGCCTTGTATTGTGTGACTGTGAATAATTGCCTGGAGGCGAAGACGGCCGCAAATTAATAAATTAATAAAAAATAAATTTAATTCAATCAATATCAACACCATATTTAGAGTGTCGTCCCGTTTGTAGCCATAACTCTCACAATTCGTTCTCGCCTCCTCTGTACGAGTGGAAATCAGCAACGGATAGTTCTCACATTAGAGTGTTCCCACAGCAGATAACTGCATATTTCATGTTACTAATGAGCTAACCCGCTACTGCTGTACCAAAACTCAGTCCTTTTTTTAAACCACTCAAAAAACATGAGCACTTTCTCCAGCACCACAAGCTTTTAACTACAAAGTGTTCTTGGGAACAAAAGTGGGATTTTCTCATTTTTCAAATAAATATTCTGACACATCAATTAGTGTAAATAAACTGACCAGATGAATATAACTAATAACTAATATAAACAAAACAATCACTGCTGAAAAAACAAAAAATAAAACAAAGCAAAAATGAAACGATATATGTTGACTCGAAATACTGTTTGGTGCATTAAGAAAACACTCAAAACACATCGAACAGGGATCAGACGTGATTTTAAGAGACCCCCCCCCCTTAAGGGCAATGTGTAAAACAACCTTAACACACTGACAACTGTCAGACAAACTCACAATATAACAAAATGACAATCTGGCAGTCCTGAACAAAGAGTCACTGAGCTGCCTTGACAGATATTCCAGTGACATGGCTCTTTGCATTTGGGAAGGATTCATCACTTACTTCTCCTCACAGCCTACCACCATAAAACTTAACTGGCTTGCCAAGGAGGTGCACAGGGCTTGTGCAATGACCTGTGCACACAGTCGCATGGGATAATGCGCCTGTTCTTCCTGGAACACTGCAAAGGGTGTCTCTTTCCTGCTTTTAAAAAAGACCTTGGGGGCAGCACCAGTGACGTGCTTCCAATGAACCGCTGTTGTAGTCATACAGAAAGGCATGCGATCCCTGGGGGGCTAGTCCAAAACTGACAGGACATACGACGACAACGTGAACTAAGACAACCTTTCAGTAACCTTCCAACGAAGAGCACTGCAATGCCCGAGTGTACTTCACATATGTCCGTTGCTTAGGGTAAGTACCACACACAGTTTGACAGCTCTGCTCTGAATCCAATATCCTGGCCTGATTGCTGGTTTTTGTTTTATTTTCAAATTTTCTGCATCATTTCATCACTGCAAAAAGTCATTTACACGAGGTTTGAGGTCAAATGCTTTGTTTTAGAGAAACTTATTAAGTAAGAATTGTTCACAGTGGTTGTGAAAGAAACCGGACATGATGGAACAAAGTCAAAAAATGGCTCAAAAAGATGCCTCACAGAATGACTATGATCATGTTCTAGGTGCCCTGGAATGGAGAACTGTGGTACATGGAAGTGACTCACCATGAACCTCAAACAATTTGTCTCTTCATTGAAAAGAAAAATCTGGCGTAACCAAAACAGAGCTGTAAAACCCCAAAACTGTGACGTAACAGTCTTGATATATAGTTATATATATATAATTATAACTATATATATATATATATATATATATATATATATATATATATATATATATATATATACACACACACACACTTACACATGTTTTTTTAGGCTGATCTATTAAATGCTTTAATGCTTTATGCACACTTAAGTAACCTGTACTTTTAACAATGACCACCCATTTGCACCCCTTTAGCCCTCAATTTATAGGAAATAGATATACACTGGCTATTTCACTGAACTGCTCATATTTCTAAGCTAAAATCTACCATCTAACATCTCCTTGTGAAAGTTCTGAGAATTAATCCAAGACACACCTTCCTTCACCCTTGCTTTCCTTTCTTTTCTGATTTCATTACTTCATTAAGAACATTCTGAGCTGCAGCCAACGTTCAGAGAACAATTCAGGTGTTGACCCTGCATTTCATTTGAGAGCACAGATCTATCTGATTCTACTGCTATTATTCTTTCATCTCTCCATATGTTCACATAAACCATGTCTCTATTTCATATATGATTAATAAGTCGTCTGGTAGAAAGATTTAGCTTTCGACCTAAAGCCTATGTGCAACTTAAACCATTGTGTGTGTGTGTAACATAGAAAACATTTGCCAGCAACAGAAGAAACAGGTGTCTCATAAAAGTTCATATAAGAAGGACCAACACTGAAGGACGATTGGTTATATAACGTATATAACATTGGTTATATAACTTCCTCAAAAAAAATAAGAACAGCTAGCTGAAAAACAGAAACACCAGAAAGGCTAGAGAAGTGACAAATAACTGCCCAGAATGCAAAACCTTCAAATCAGGCATGACATAGACGTATAATGATCTTAACAGCCCATTTTAGGTTGCATGTCTGGAGCGATGTCTGTACTTTTTGTTATCTCTGATCATGGCAACATTGCAAAACATCAAATGCAAGGGAAATGTGCCACGGCTACTCGTTTTAAGTCTTTGGTCTGGCACATCTGGATCAAACTGGTTAAAAGCTGTAATCTCTCAGAGATAAGCATAAACATATGTCCTGTGATGGACAGATATAAAAATTCCAAATATCTACAATAGGCAGAAGAAAGGGGGGATAAAAAAAAATACCAAGGCAGGAAAAGTGGGATGGGGAGGTGAGAAACCGAGAAAGAAGGGAAATAAATAAGGACAGCATAAAGTTTCACAAGTAAATGAAATTTTAGATGAAGCTCATAGCTGACGTGATGACAAAGGCTAATCGCTCATGCTAAATTAGGCATTTTAATGCAGAACTTTGCAAGGCAGGACAAGCTTTTTCTCCATCCAGTTCCCACCATACTCCTTTTCTGCAAATTCACTTAGCCTAAACCAAGGTCCAAGTGCAAGACCACATGGGAAAGAATCTCAACAGTCCACTTTATGAGAACAATACCTGCTGTTAGCCTAATGCCAAAAACACAGGAGCTGTCCACAGACTGATGGCTGGGTCATTTCTGTGTGATTATTTTTAACTATGACTTGTCCTTGAGCTAGCCATCCTGACATAGAGCCATGTTTTAATGGATAAGCAAATCCAATCTGATATGGAAAACTGCTGAGTGGGTCTACTACTGCATGTGTAACATAACAGTTGAGTGCAGGAAGTGGATGACGTTCCGGCATTTTCATACAGCGGCATACAAAAGTTCAGGCACCCCAGTCAAATTACGTTACCGTGAATAGTTCAGCGAGTAAAAGATGACCTGATCTGAATAAGGCATAAATTTGGACATTTTTTATATGATATTTGGACTTTTTTTTGATGCAGTTGATGGACTGGTGAGGGCCATGGCAGAACCTTCAGCTTGTACCTTTTGAGTCAGTCCATTATGGATTCTGAGGTGTGTTTAGGGAGCAATCTTTTTATTCTAAGTTTTTTTTAGGTTCCTTTTTACAGAGGTTGTGATTTGCTTCCAGAATTTAATTTAATGAATTCTTCATTTCACTATTAAACTGTCCCCAATGACTCAAGCCTAAAGAATGAGTGACCCACCCCCATGTTTAACAGTTAACACTGTTTAACACTTTTTTCATTAAATTCTGCACCCTACCTGCTGCCAAAAGTACTATTTTTAAATTCACCAGTCCACAAAACTTTGTATTAGGCCTGATTAGATGTTCCTTTGAAAACGTCTGACACTGAAAACTGCGGTAACACCACAGGAAAGGTTTTCTTTATTAATGTCATATTTGTAGAATTGCTGCTGCACAGGAGAACAGTGTCACTGTTCAACCACTCCAGAGTCTGGAGTCTGGATCTTTTAAAGTAAAATGGGGTTTTAATTTGCTTGCCTAGCGTGTCCTATCCCTTCCAGAAAATCTTCGGTCTTAGAACCTCAAGCATTTTATTCTTATATAGACGAGTTCTGCATTGTGAAAATCAAGTTTTAATATTTAGAGTGCTATTCAGATGTTCAGAGGAGTCCAAGGTTGATGATTGTTGGGACAAGGTTGCAAGGAATTCATACATTATTCTGAAATTGTTGGCCTTCCATGGGCTATGAGCATCTGGACCAATCAGATGAATGTTTCTGTGGCATATTTGGATGATGTCCTTCCACTTTATTTACTCATATTTATCAAATTTCCTCTATTAAATACCAAACACTTTCCAAATCACGAAACAAAAACACAATTAAGCTGGTGTTGGAAGTCTGATTCACTCCAAACAGAACTAAGAGCCAGGGTTTCTTCTTTACTCCACTGTCTAACTGTTCACGGTCACTGTCTGACCATTTGGACCCCACAATGTGAATGGAGCATAATAATGTGACCACATTCAATCCCACATGGTGGGGTTTGTTTGGTTTTAATCTCAGTCGTAGTATTTTGCCTATACTGTACAGTTCTAATCCAGTCCACAATTGCACCAAAACAGACTGTAATAAGTCCCAGTAAGATGCTGCTTATGGGGGCCGAGGGGATGCCATCAGCCTTCCGTCCGCAGCCATCTGGCCCACAGGCCTGGACACAAGTCTAAGCACAAGCAGCTGACAGGGAAAGCACAACCTGTTCCACAATATCCCATCTGCCTCATTGATAGTCAGAGAGCACCCTACACATTACAGCCTAGTGCCTGAGCTGGCTTCAGCACATGCTCTTCATGTTGTCTGATGGGAAAAGAAGCATTCATGGTATTAAAAAGCACCACTGAAGAGACTAAAGAGGAATGTGACCATACATAAATTAGTGGTTAACCACTGAAAGCTCTATAACGTTTGAAAGTGCAACTTGGGAAATGAAGCTACAGTGATCTCAGTTCACAATGCGTGCGGTCTTAATTTCAGCTAAAAAAAAAACTGTACACCTCATGAAAGTTGTCTTGACTCTTGCAATATCAGACACATATGACCAAAATCTTCAGAAGTTTAGCATAAATGTTCCACTCTGGGACCAATAATCAGTGAAAAAAAGTTCACGACTGGTAGCGTTCCATCACCAGCTAATGTTCTAGGGATGTAACGGAGTCTTGCATTCATTAACATTGATTAATTGCCTTAATACATGAGTATGGCACATTCTTGAATGACGCCTTCCAATGACGAAACAACGAAGATCCAGTCTGTTATAAATCTCGCAAGTCTTTTTAACACTCTGCGACATTAAAATGACTGTTCTTTGAACAAAGCAGAAATAGCTCCACATGGGCCTGCACTAACAAGGGAGTCATAATCAGCTTCGGATCTTGAATTGTCTCGGTATGATGCGCCACATATGAATCCAATATCTCTCTGAAATTTCATATATATTTTGGATTCTGGAAACTAAAGCCAAGCGTCTGGAAAGGTCTTAAGGGCCTAAGAAAGGGCTGAATGCGGTAGCGTTTCTTCGAAGTTCCATCATGTTGGCCTTGAATGGCTAGAGAAGCTTCTGACAATGGTTATCTAAAGAATACTGCATCCAGAAGTGTACCCAGCTAGGATTTCTCTTGATTTTGCCTTCGTGGACTGGCTTCGGTGAAAAGTGCGACTCCCCAGCTCCAATACAACAGCTAACAGACGATTGCGCTGACCAACATCACACTAGGAGTGATGGCAATGCATGACCCAGGAATCAAACCAGCGGTCTTTGGATCATGGTGGCAGCGCCTTAGTGTACTCGAAGCCTCTTGGTGCAAGTTTGCTGACCACTGAGATATGGCCAACAGCTAGGTTTCCTCAAGAGTCCTTAGCTCAGGAGACAAGAGCATGCTGGCCGTGCCAGTGTAGAACAATATCAAGCTTGTGAGATGTTGTGTAGTCGAATCATGCCCCTTCGGCCATTGCCGATAGATGTTGGGAGCATTGAGGAAAATAGAGGTTTATATATAAACAAAATTAATCAACATTCACATTCCTCTTTAAACAGACATTTTCAGGACCCAACGGATCATTTCCTTACTAGTTCCTTTTCTTTTTACCAACCACTTGAGTATCTTACGTAATAAAGCAGCGGGTGCTTGGAAGACTGCTCAACACTGTAAAGGCTTTAATAGCAGGAGCTCCTCTCCACAGCATCCTGCTCCGTAAAGCAGCGAAAGCAGCCCGCAGCTGCCCAACCTGATGAGACAGCATGCAGAAGGCCAAAGCTGAAAACATATTTTAATAGGTGTACTTTTGTTGTTAATGGGAAACGCACTTGGACCGTAGCACTGAAGACGCAGTATGAGGGTGCTGTGGTAATGACCCAAGGAAAGGGAGGTAGAAGCTACTGGATGCCTGGATTGGCTGATGGCATTCTGGAAAAATGCTGCCGTTAAAAGACACTGGCTCGGATCAGGAGATGAAAAATCAGGATGTGCATGTGTTCCTCACACCTGACTGAGACGCAAGGAGAACAGCGGGAGAGTCACGGGAGTCACGTTCCAAATGTCCAAAACATACCTGGGAGAACAGCTACAGTGGAAAAACTGGAGAAAACATGTTCGTCATTTGGCTAGTAAATCTGACGCAATAGAAGTGTTTTGCTGCTCACGACCAAGTGATGGGATGGTCCTCCTGGAACTCGCAGTACTACTCTCTGATGTAACGTCTTCATGTCCTGATTAAGTTTAAGTGGTTATGCTTAATTGAAATGCCAATGTTTTCATTTAATTATATATAAACCAGGCTGCTCTGTTTCAATCTGAGTCAGGGAATCAGGGATGACTGCAAGTTCTGTTTTCAGCTGTTTTTGCTGCCTTTGATCAGCACAAAATAGCCTACTCCACTGGTACAAGCCTAAACACAAACAGTCCTAAGGATCTCTCCTTGTTATTATTATTTATTTAAAATATAATTTTACCCCATGTCCTACCCAATTTGGAAAGTTAATTACCAATCCAAGAAAGTGCAGCTCACCAGCTTTAACACAACAGCTAACAGACGCCTCTGCTGACCGACATCACACTTAGGAGTAATGTAATGCCTTCATGTCCCGAGTAAGGCCATTTGCTCTCTCGGATTCCAGCAGCTGATTGATATCAGCATGACCCAGGATTCGAATCTATGTGGTAAATTCAGGGGGCCTCATTAGACCCCCTTAATAATGTCTAATTAGTTCTTAACGTCTTGAATGAAGTCAATGCATGAAGTCTACCACACTGGACGTGTAGCACGTTCAGTATGATTTGACAGATGTATAACGAGACGTTTATGGGTACAGAACTTCAAATGACTCTGACAAGAACAGAATCCAACACCATAGCAAGCGCCTTAGTCCACTCAAAGCCCCTTGCTGTTAGTTTGCTGACCCCTGAATTAAACAGATAAACACATACTATACTCAAGTCTTTCTCAGAGGTTCCTACTGACTGTGCCGGTGGTCAAATTATGACGAAGTATAATTAAAACTCAACTAGTTTTAGTTGAAACCAACACAAATGCCATTAAATTCAATTTGGTTGTATTTATTACCATTCAAACAACTACATACAATGAGATGTATTTGAGCATCCCTGGCCAAAATGTGTGTTACTGGGGAAAGCGAGAATAAGACCAATAAGACCAATGCTTGTAGGATTGTAGGTTCCTCAAGCAATTACACTGCTGAATGAACAATAGCCTGTGGACTATGGACTCGTCTATACCATCACACCTCCTTATCATACAAACACACTCTGCACCCTGCACTTACAACTGGAACCCCTATCCACAGACACGCTGCACCCACAGACTTTTCCCCACCCACACAGTGCCTTTTGTAAATAATGTAAACGCTCAGATGATATCAAACCTGTACATTTCACTGCTTTTACCAGTACAATACTGTACATAGAGAGTATGTATAATGTTTCTAAATGTATAGTTTAATTTAATTTAAATGAAGTTAAGTTAATGTGTAAATATTCAGTATTTCTATTTTTAATTTAATTTATTTTATTTGCATTCTTTTTGGTACTACTGTAAGGGACGATGCACCCACGTTTTTCACTCACCTATACACCTGCGTAATGTGACGTGACAATAAAAGTGATTGCTCTGAAGGCATATGAAAAAAACAGTTTAGATTTTAGAGTTTAGATTACACAAATATGATGTCATGTCACCAAAATAGTACAAGCTTAGTTTTTAACCATGGCCTTCAGGGTCATTCAACCTGATCCAGACCCCATGGTTCTCCTTCACCAAGGAACTGCAGTCATTTCAAATATTGCACAAGACTAGTTTCAGACAACAGTCTAAGATTTATGACTTTGCTTTGAAGGCTTTCTTTCAGTTGCTTCTCTTACTGTATGCTTTGGCCACTGACCACTTTGCATTAGGCCTGGGCCAATGCTAATGGTCCAGAGCACAATCCACTCATACAGAAAAGGCACAAAAGGTTGCAACTCGAGTCCATGAAATAACCCTCCTGTGATTTGGGTCTGTTAACTTTAAAGAGTTTCAACTATAAATGCAATAAAATACACATTAACCTCAGGCTTTAGAACATCAAGCAGTATTGGCAGTATGTTCCTCAAAGCAAAACACACTTGATTAGCCTCAGACAGAGCACCATTAGCTGCTGAGGTTAATCCGCACGAAATAATGTGAAGGCTCACCAAGAGGAAGAGGGATCAGCCTTATGAAAACAGTAGGCCCCACCAGTTTCCGTCTCCGAAGCACTCATTTGGAGAACAGACTGGTTTCCAAATTCACCACATAATATTTAAGTGACATGGTGCTCAGCGATATTGCTCGACTCGAGATCAGCTTTTGTTTTCTTAGTCTGCTGGAAGGGATTTGTTTGCTGGTTGAACGTAGGTATGGGCTGTTTGAAAATGACTGACCTATCATGTGACCCCAAACTCTGATTGATGAAGAGGCCAGCTGACAAAACAGCTTCTGAAACTAAATTCAGAGGTAGAAGTGTAGAAATTCCAAAATACAGGTAATAACTTGACCTTGAATAACCTGACTAAATCCAGCCTATGTAACTACCAATGTGTGTGCTTGTAGCAAATTAACACTGTAAAGTAAATCTTTATAAAATATCGATTGTAAGTCAGACGGATGAGCTTACTTAAAAATGCTCACCAGATTGGATTCCTAAGCTTTTCTGAACCTGTGCAGTATCTTAAACTACGCAGGGGGTGTTAAGGTCTCTGTGGCAACCTCACTCCCAGATGGTGGTGGAAAGTGAGGACGAGATGAAAAGAGAAGCTTTTGTTCAGGCCTGACAAGCTATCACTGTTTCTTTGTTTCACACAACACCTACTCAAAAGGTCAACCCTGGTTCTGGAGTAAACACTTTTTTTATTGCTGAGCAGATGTCTGCACATGACGTCACCATCTCAGCGATGTGGTAAATTCATGGGGCATCATTAGAGGTCTTAAGAATGTTTAATTAATTCTTAACTTCTTGAATGAGGTCAATGAATGTAGGTCTACCACACTGGATGTGTAGTATGTTCAATATGATTTGACAGATGTATAATGAGATGTTTATGGGTGCAGAACTTTAAATGCCTCATAAGTGACAATAACAGAATCCAACACCATAGTAAGCACCTAGCAACAGCCTAGGAACCCCATTGCAACCCCCTGACATACCATAACAACCACTTTTCTAGTTCCCAAAGTATTGGACATTAATGTTGCTTGCTTTTGGGAACCTAAGTTCAGTTTGGCTAAACTATGCTTCAAAGGCAAGAAGTTTTAATGTAAGTGATTTAGAAAAAAAAAGTTGGGACCGAGTTACATACTAATAATTATCCTTCTTCTTCTTCTTATTATTATTATTATTATTATTAACAATATTATTGATATTATGAGTAATGCTAAAATTCTGTAAAATCACACACACACACACACACACACACACACACACACACACACACACACACACACAGCATACCATCAATATCATTTTCTTTAGACTGATACACTGTAGACATTGCTGGTGGACTCGTAAGACCAGCTACTATACCCGTGCAAAGCTACTTCCTTCACACATCACTCCTTCTAGCCATCATTAACATCTGTATTGTGACTATTTTTTCACACATCCATTGAGACGTTCACTGCACTGTACCACATCCTCTCAATCTATGATTAGCACTGTACACCCCACAGGTATGTATTGCCCAATCATCCGTGTACAGTGCCATCTTCAACTACTTCAACTATTTTTTTGTACTAAACGTTCATCAATGAAATCACAACTTTCCCTCTTCTGTAAATTTGCCATTTGATATTGGGATAAACAAACACTAGGTGTAATTTCAGAAAACATGCACGTTCAATACTTGAAAAAAATAAGCAAATAATTTTTAACAAAAGCAATTGTGAACACAAACCGATAAGACTTACCAAAAAGGAGATTTCGTAAAACCTCCCTGAATACATTCAAAACAAAGTGATTCGGAACATTTATTGGAAGCACAAAAGGAAAAACGCAGAACTGCCAGTGGGGGCAAAAACTTTGTACACACTGACTGAACTAACCAAACTGACGCCGTCTGTGCTCACCAATGGCCGTAATCAAATTAGGCCAAATGTAACCTCTTCGTACTATTTGTATTACAGCCTATTCTCACATGGAGTCCTTCCAAAACCAATGCAATGTGCTGTGTGGGGGACACATTCCTGTTCGGAACATAGAGATTACGGCAAATGTCACATCCATTATTTGTCCCGTTTCTGAAATTTTATTGAACAGCAAATCTCATTCTTTCCTTCATACTTAGGGTTCAAGAAGGACGACAAAGAGGGAAACAGACGTACGACTATGTGTCTCGACTTTGATATTCAACACAGCAAATGCAGGGATACTGTGCACAAATCTCTCCGTTCCTTTGAGACCATTGTCACGCACTGTCCTTTGGAAGCAAATCGCATCCATCTGCCTCAGTCAAACAAATAAAACACAAACAAACAGGAATAGAAGCGGTCAGACACGGTCCACTGCTCTTTCACTTCAGTCTGGGTACATTTGCTGGATGATGAACAACTTGGACCTGGGTTGCATGCATCCCACCTAATCAGCACCACACGGTAAACTCCCATCTGCACTGAAGAATGCATGCAGACACAAAGAGGATTCAGGTTCTCCATTAGTACAATCAGGTAAATGCCAAACACATGGCAGAGATAACATTAAAAGTTAATCTGAAATCCAAATAAAATCTGTAAAAACAATGGTGTAAGAACAACGGAATCTGACAACACCTAAAAATAAGAAATTGTATTATTATTATTATAAGTATGATTGCTATTATTATTTCATTTTCCAATATAATCAAAGTTTTCCAAGAATTTTAAGAAGAACTGCTTATTTAAAAAAAATATCTATTACTGATTATCTAGTTTTCAGGAATCCTATTTATCCTACTAATTATTTAGTAATTTTTAAATTTTACTCAGTTAGTGATTTGCCTTCGATTAAAATGAAAACACTGTTTTTGTCAATTCAGTATAGACTGTAGGTGTATAAACGAATCAGCTTATTTCGTGTGGAGTAAATATGAACAAAAGACTAAACCAAAACGGTTTTATTTAGTTATCTACCAAAAGTAGTAAGAGTTTGTCCATTCAGGAGAACATCTATGAACCACCCAAGGAGTAAAACACGTAGTACAAACATTCTCTACAAACATACTACATAATCTTCATGTTAACGGAAATTGTTACATCTTGTTGTATTTAGGACTGGGATGCACTACAGTATGGATGGATTACATTAAGCTTTTTTCCATTTTCCAGTTCACAAAAGCAGTAGATGCTCCAGTGCTAACAGACTTAAAAGCACCAGGGTCATCAATATCAACGTGAGGGAGCATCTATACTGTTCAACTGTCAAAATTTTCACCATCTCTGTATATACTTACAAAATCATTAAAAATAACCCAAGATTGACACAAAGTGTTATTATACTAATGCAGCTCTAACAGCCTTAGCCACCCGGAAGTAGGTTTATTGTTATAGTGACGCAACGCTGGTTTGATCTATTCTAACTTCCAATACTTACAATGTCTTATTTATTCTTACCCAATTGAGTTATTTGTTTTAATATAAATTGTCAATAAAAATGTATGAATTATTCATTTTTAATTATTTATCGTGTCCCATCCAATGACTCTTTGGAGGCAATTTTCTCAATTCCAGATTAGAGCTACATCTTAGTTTCCAATTGTGAATTGTCAATTCCAATTGACAGTGAAGTTTAAACCATGATAAAATTATTCAACATTAAATGAAGAAACCAGCCCTTGGTGAAAAAAGTTGGCAATGCCTGAAACAACTGGTATTGGTATTGAATATTTCAGAATGAAATGATTATCAATGTAACCCGTAAGAAAAATCTAGTAGGCCTTTTCCATGCAGCTTCAGTGACCACATGTTATTACTAAACTGTAACCCTTATGCTAATTATTTTTAGAAATTGTCCAGATCTACTCTTCAGCAGCTTTCTTTTGTTTTTGCAAATGTTTACAGAAGAACTAACTAGTTGTCAGAATTTGGCAGTTGTCTTATTGTCCTAATGGCAAAATGTTTGGGTGGGGTTTGTACATCATTCCACTAAGTTACACAGACCAGATTTGTTCCTCTGAACATTCACATTATTTTATTTCATAAAAAAACATATATATATATATATATATATATATATATATATATATATATATACACACACACACACACACACACACACACATATATATTACCTAATGTCCATAGACCTAGTCAATGAGTCATAACACTGCCCGCACTGTTTACAGTGAAAACAGAGGAACGACTGAATGACTACCGTTCCCCTGGGTTGAAAGAAAATCCAACTTGTCGTTAAGCTTGCTGAGGACCACACAGCCAAACAGAGCGCTTCTGTCCAAAAATGTGATGTTAATTTTGGCACAGTGGTTATTAGGAGCTGCCCAATAATCTGCTGTCAGTAATGGTGAATGACTGGCATGTTTAGTGGAACCCTCAATATTGCACTTTATTCTCTTTTTTTACAGCATTCTTTTAAGAGATCTTAACTTTCAGAACCATGTGTGAAAGCTTTAGAAATAAAAACAATAGAGAGCCTGAGAGGGAGCAAATAAAAACAGATCCAGAAGAAGCATCTTTACTGCACTCTTTCATGGCATCAGATAAGAGCGTATGCCTTCCACTACATACCTCAGGCAAAAAGTTGGTAAGGTTAATAAAGATTATATAATATCTGCAAACGCCGGGCACAAGAATGCACTGGCAGCCATTCCCTTTCTCCCTAATTGAACCCATGAATGGTCTAAACTGGGAGAGGCGGTTACAGAAAACGTTGACTCCTTGTGCTTTCCCGAAGACATCTGGCAGGAGCCACTTCGGACATGGAACATGTGTGGTGATAAGCTCTCGTATGAACACATGCCCCACGGGGGGATGTGTCATTACATAACCATCTCTTTAAAAACGAAACTGATCATTTCATGACTAAGTGTGCTGGACCTACAATACCTGCGGCTGTGTTTTGGAGCTGGCCCTGGTATAGCACTTCTATATTGGCAGGATTTCAGAAAAAGACAAGCTTTCAGTGAGATTCTCTGAACCCACTGAACTCCACTTGAAAATGTAAGGCCTTTTTCCCCCCTATACCATCTCCTTAAATTGTGGGCATGTGAATATAAAGGTCAAGGGTCAGTGATACAGCTGAGATTTTCATGATACATAGTACGCATTACTATATTTTGTTTTTCTGCAGTTTTACAGCTGGCTGCAAAAGCCAAGGCGCTCATAGCGTTTCATAGCACATCTAGATGGTAGCTGTGGTTTGATGAATTGAGTATGCAGCACTTTAAATCGTGTTTTCACAATTTAATGAGGCACATAACTTACAGGACCCTTTGCCAACATTTGTCTTCCATTTGTTCACCCCTTGAGCTTTACTTATGACATTTGTGTGGGTTTATGCACCAAAACAAGCATAATTCATTTTTAGATGACCGTTTCTAACCCCTGTGTATCCCCTAAATTAAACAGGCTGTTCCTGTGCCTTTAAAAGACGTAAATGATATATGGCTGCTCTGTGTTGCGTCACACTCAAAAAGAGCTCAGTTCTGAAATACTCCTTGTAAGTTCAGCGGGAATGGGTTGCCGCATGCTGAATACGCAGATATGCAGTAGTGGTCGGAAGCTTACATACACATAAAATGGGTCCCGCGATTGTGACCGATCCAGGCATTTATTAAATTGACTGTGTATCGGCTTTTGAAGCCCGATCCACTTCAGATCCTTGGTTTTGTTGCAGCAAGAGTGCCCCCTCTGGAGGGCGAAGTGCGCCCTCTAGACGGCGTGATCAGACATGATTCCAGCTATCAGCTGTCGCAGCAAAGAATTCGAGAACTACCCTAAACACATGAAGTTGTCTTTTTACTCGTTCTCTACAGAGAAAATGACAATGCTAGGAAACGTCTGAATCACAAGCCTAAAGGACAGCACAGGATGTCAAAGGCACAGCGGAAAAAAGTACTTTCTACCTGAAACTGCATTTACGGAGGACTAAGTCCTTCCAAATGATCTGACTTTAGGGGAAAAAAATGTTACATGTTGAAGCAATTCGGTAATGGACTTTCTCACATTTACATAACAGTCAGGAACTTGGACGAAGGCAATAACTCTGTCTTGACAACAACTCCAGTGCATTTCCACCTGACTATGGACTGACAACAAGCAGACATTAGCAAAGTACCTTGGGGCACTTTGCCTGGACATCTACAGATCTCACATGGAAAAAGAGCTCGACCTGCCTAGCGAACTGGAACATCAAGCAATTTGAAGTCTGATGTAATCCGTGGAGAACAGATCACCATTTTAATGGAATTTGCAAAAAAAAAACACCTTCATCTTGAGAATTTAGAGCTACACAGCATCTGTCACTCACAGTGAGTGAAGGTTCAGTTTCAGTTCGTTCTCCAATTCCGTATCGACTGAATTCTATATATGCTGTACATGATGACAGGTAAAACCACCTGAAAATTTTTACTTTTTGTATTTTGTACAGTAGGGTCCTGAGGTTTACATACATGCATTATGGAGATGGCTATATTGGACTTTCAATGATTTCTTTGAGCTGTTCTTTTACCAAGGCAGAATCAATGTACAACACACATCTTTAATGAAGAGAAAAACTAGAATTTGGTGCCACAGCTCACATTTTCTGGGGTTCCTAAAATCAACACTGGGTTAAAATGATCAATTCAGTGTCAAAATGTACATATACCCACTTAGACCATTAATTCAGTGGTGCTGAAAGTTCCAAAATATCTGCCAAGGCCTCTGAACTTCCTGTTCATGATCATGATTGGCTACAGCTGCCTGCAAAAAAAGGTTTATCTGTCAGCACTCGCTGAATCTTGGAGCCATTTTCTATGATACGTTGTACATTCATTTTTCTCTAGGAACAGAAGAGTTGAAATCCCTGAAAGCCCAATATTGTCATAATATTCAAGTCCATTAGAAGGGTATGTAAACGTCTGACCACAAATGTACATCTAGCAAAAACATCAATATTCCATATACCAAACTATGTATGCCTTGATTATTATTTCGTTATAGGCAGGTGTGGAAAATGTTCCATTGGAGAACATTTGTATTCTCTTAAAAATAAAGGAGCTACCTCAGTTTCTTTGAGCGATGCCACAGAAGAACCATTTTAGGTTCAATAAAAAACATTTTTGTTAGAGATCTGTGTGAAAAATCTTTTAAAGGTTTAAAGAAGACTCCAAGTGGTCTAAGTGGACTAAGGTGCCGCTACAATAATCCAAAGATCAAAATGATCAATTCAGGTACTTAGGTATTTGACCTCCCAAATTGGGTAGTAAATGGCGTTAAATTAGAAATACATTATTGAAAAAACAAACATTAACATTTTTGACTTTTGAATAACATTAACAAACTATGTAAAGTCAGGAAATATACTGCATACTTAAAAAAAAGAGGACAGTAGTAAAAAAAAAACAAATAAATAATAGTACATAGCACAATTGTAACTACTTTCCACATCTGCAGTATCCTAATGCTGCTGTAAAAAAAAAAAGTAAAGAAAATAAATTTCATTAAACTTTCATTCTATATGTATTTCTGTTAAAATACTTTATTCATTTATGCCAATGCTTTTAGAATACATCCATTATTATATTGACTGAAAAAGTAATTTTCCATTAGATAAATCTCTAGTTATTTCTATCCAGGCATCTAAAATTGGTCCTTCTGGTTCCTTCTGATTTTCTTATCAATGCCTTTTTACTGGCTGCTACTTGTCCTGTGTCAGGGTGAACATAACCTAAATAGAGTTTCTTATTATTCACAGGAATCTCCCTTCTAAATATATGCTGTAGAGCCTCCTTTATAGCTTCCCCAAATGTTTTAATAAGTGGACATCCCCAAAAGATGTGATAATGGTTTGCGTCTTGCACCCACATTTCCTCCAGCATACTGGGGCATTGGAACCTATACGGGATATCTGTTGTGGCATAATACTTTATTTATTTATTTTTACATTTTTAACAGGAATTCCTGTAACAGAATTCCCTCCATTTTCTAGACTTGAAACACTGTTGTTTCAGGTATAGTCAGGTATAGTCAGGCTACCTGTGGAAACCACACAAACAACAGAAATGCAAAAAAAGAGAGCAGAGTCGGAGGATCAGGAACAGGCCTGCATAGTACTATTAGGCAGTTTTGCTTTCTGGACACGTGCATTGAAACATTTGGGTGAGATTTTTGCAAGGGTGTTTTCAAACACTCCAGCATTCATTTGCGTGCACACACACACACACACACACACACACACACACACACACACACACACACACACACACATATATATTCCCGCTCTGCTTGCCTCTCTCGACACTGTGATTTTCCCGTCGGGTGACTTATTATCATGACTGTTATTAGAGCATCCATCACCTCTAAGCAGTTTTCTGGAGCCGGCTACCAGGCTCACATCTGTTTCCTTTTGTCGTCTGCACTGTGCGTGATACAAGGCACTCGGGGGGTTAATAAAGCAGTGATGTCAGCGACATGCTCAGCACCCACTGTAGTTCATAATTCAGCTATTTGCGGCCACTATTCTGGCAAAAAGCACCGCTCCCTCTGTGATGAAATTAACTTGCGTTGTCTCTAGGTGCCAAACAAGTTAGCCCCAGCTCATGTGCTTCGGCTGTAAAACTGTCTCCTGCATGAGTGTTTCAGCAAAGCGTTTGCCTAAATCAAAAAAGAAATCTCAGACTGAGATGTCATCTGAGCTGTGGAGGGTCTCCAACCCTGTGTAATTTAACTCTGACGTAACTTTCATGAGCATAGAAATAAAACCAAGATGCTTTTTAACTTGCATGGACTAAATGCAGTAATTACTAGCTACTGATGAGCAATTGCAGGCACTGGAGTGAAGTGGCATCCAGCAGAAAGACTGGAGACCAGTTCCTTAAAAAAGGAACAGTAAAGGCTGACCTCTGTGGGTGTGTAACAAAATTTTACTGTGTTTGCTTTCATGCCTGTTTTGTGGGTATGCATGAAGTTCAAAAAAAATTATAATAAACTGTGGTCAGGCGCATGGCACACCTGATGAAAACTGAGCTGCCGGGTGGAACCCTCAGAAGCTGGAGGGGGGTGGAGTAAGAGGGGAAAGAAAGAATGAGACAGACAGTGTGTGTGTGTGTGCGTGTGTGTGTGCGTGTGTATGTGTCTGAGAGTGACAGTGTAAGAGTGAGTAAGCGAGTGGGCGGAGAGGGCTGAAGCCCAAGGGGTGGTTTAGGTAGGGGTAGGAGTGGTGGTGCTGGTGGTGGTGGTGGGGTGTCAGTGGCTGTGAGCCCAACCAAAAAAGGGGAGGGCACAAATGTAAAGATATTTAAGATGCATGCAGAGCAGGCCTTCAGAGAGGAGAGAGCAAAGGCCCAGGAAAGAGCTGGAAGAAGAAGAAGAAGAAGAAAAAAGAGAGCAAGAAGAAAAGCAAGGCACTCCGCCGGGAACCGGTCAGAACCTTCTCAAAGAACCAGCAGTAGACTCTCTACTCTCATCCCTTCAGCACTAACGGCACTTTGGGACCTCCAGTGCAGAGCAAAGAAAGAAGCCATCCAGGACCAAAAGGCACCAGCAGAAGTTGTTGTTTCCTGAACTAAGACGATGAGAAGAGTAACGGTCAGAATGGCGGTCATCTCCACCGCACTCTTTCTTTTATTGCTGGGCCAAACATGGGCCGAAAAGCGCCAGGCTCCCCCAAAAGCGCCAAAAGCGCAGTGTTGTGATGAGGTGCGTTCCTTGAAGGTGCAGGTGGCCAACCTGACAAGCCTGTTGGAGGACTTGACGAAAAAGCAAGAGTCAGATCTGATGAAGCTAGTGAGGCAGGTGATGGATCTGGAGAAACAGAACCAGCAGCAGGAGGCCCGAGTGACGGAGGCGGAGAGCAAATACTCCGAAATCCACAACCGTGTGGAGATCATGCAGCTTCAAGCGGTTCAGTCTGCCCCACACACCACCACAGGTAAGGAACAAAACGTGTAGTCGAACGGAAGTGACTTAGAGGGTTTCTGAACTTGTTCAGAGTTTGAATGGTTAGCCTAAAGCAAGTACATCTACTAAAGGAAGGGGGTGTGGATGAGTGTGTTTGCCTTTTTCATCTCCACATGTGCCCTTTTACCCACACCCTCCAGGGTCATGGGTCACATATGCAAGCTGTTGACATTTGTCCCAGCTTGGCCTCATTTAGTCATTTTGGTCACTAGAGAATCCCATCAGTGAGCTCAGGGTGACCATGACTTTATATAGCTCTACAAACTGATTTTACAATCCAAGAGCCTGAAAGCTTTTCAGGCTTTCAACTCCTGGTCATGTTTTCACTGAGGTCTAAATGGGTTCTGGTTCCACAGCTCCCCCTGATCCCCCTGATGACTATGGGAATGGAGCTTTGCCTTGGATTTCCTTTCCTAACACTTCTTCTTCATTCAGTAATTCTCTCGCTGAGATGTTGCATCCAAAACCGCAAAGTCTTCTGGCTTTTGGAAAAGAAAACAATACTGCCGAACACGTTGCAGAGCTTTCCTTCTCCAAATATACAATCTGAGATGCACACAGCTTAACCGCCACAGTCAAAACATGCCTGCTCATTAAATCAGAGACGTGTGAAGCTATTTTTGCAATGATGTAATGCCCAGGCCCATTGACAAAAAAGCTGTAGTTCCTTCACACTAATGCAGGGTTAGAAGCTCATTGAGGAAAGTGCTGTACATCTCCAATTATACTCACAACACACACAGAATTCCCACTTACAACATTCCCACTTACAAAAACTGTTAAAATATTTCTAGCGTGGAAAACAGTAATTAACTGAGGGGCTCTCCAGATTTTTAGGGCTGGCTCAGCTGTGATTGGCAGGTGATGATAGTGTGTGAGCACGTCTTGCTATTCAAGACAGCCCATAATTTGTGCTCATACCTTTTCACAAGAATGTCAGTTAAAGGGGGGAAAAAAAGCTCAGTCCATCAAACCCCATCTCATGAAAATCGCCTGCTCTGCTACCCTATTAATCCTTCAAACATAAGCAGGCAAGCGTTCCGCAAGTGCCATGTTTTAGTACCCAATTAGTCGCCGTCTGGCTGGTTTTCCTTTATCCCACTGGCCACTTTTAAACACAGTGGAGCTTTGTTAGGAATTTGCAAACTACACTGGCTTTACCTCAACAACTGAGAGGCTCAGTCGAGCACATAAGTGTGCAAAGTGCCGTAAGGTTCTAAGGGAAACCAATCAAGTTTCCTCTTCAGCTCATTACATAAATTTCCCTACTGCAGCTTCCAAGTTCAGCTAATATTGCTCTATTAGGCGCCAAAGACTGCCATGTCCAATTTCCTCACCTCCTAGAGTCTGGCCATCTGTTCCAGGAGCCTCCTTGCTTTTAGGTGTGCCATTCAAAATCGCCTGGTGTTGAGCTTTAACAAGTTTGTTACTTCTCTCCCCTAGATGCAATCTACGACTGTGCATCCTTGTACAACAAGAACTACCGAATTTCTGGGGAGTACAAGCTGCCCAAAGATGACTTCCTGGGAACACCTGAACTGGACGTAAGTCAGAATCTTAGCATTTTGCCCAGCCTTAATTGAGAGCCTTAAAACAGAGATTTTTTTTTATTTAATTATATTTTATTGAATTTAGGTCTACTGTGATATGGAGAAGAGTGGTGGCGGCTGGACAGTCATCCAGAGACGCAGAGTGGGTCTGACCAGCTTTGACCGGGACTGGAAGCAGTACAAGAACGGCTTTGGAACAATCCGTGGGGACTTCTGGCTTGGCAATGAACACATCTTCCGTCTGACCAGGCAGCCAACAGTGCTCAGGATAGAGCTGGAGGTAAGGGCTTCAAATAATGCAGAACAAAGGCAAATGCTTTATTGGCTTCAATAGATGGCAGATGCATGGTAACAGGCTAGAACCTGCTTGAAGTCTTCCATCACGTGTCACTGGCTGAAGGTTACTGTTTTATTGGAAATTCCAGGACTGGGAAGGCGCGGTACGCTATGCAGAGTACGGCTTCTTCACGCTGAAAAATGAGCTTAACAGCTACAAGCTCCTTTTAGACAACTACAGTGGCAATGCTGGTGACTCACTGCGCTACCACAACAACACCAACTTCAGCACCAAGAACAAGGACAACGACAAGTGTGTGGATGACTGCGCTCAACTTCGCAAAGGTAAGAAACTCTAGAAATTGTTCAAGAACACCAAGATATCTTTGGCAGAACTCAAAAACCTGGTCGGATACATATCTTAATGGTTTCTCAATGTTGCTGTTGTTTTTTTCCTGAAGGTGGCTACTGGTACAACTGTTGCACCGACTCAAACCTGAATGGTGTGTTCTACCGCTTTGGGTCGCACACCAAGAACACTGATGGCATCACCTGGTACGGCTGGCACGGACCAAACTACTCCCTCAAACGGGTGGAGATGAAGATCCGACCCCAGAACTTCACTCCTTAATGACTTGAGCACAAATGTAGCATTCTTGCTTGACATAACCACCTACGAACCCTGTGCAGCACACACTAATTCATGCATCTTTACTTAGAAAAAAAAAACACTTCTATGCATTTGTATTACAGAGAATATTCCGGACTGAATGTGTGACCAGTATGTACGATTGTAAATTGTAGTTGTCTTGATATTTATCGCAAATATTTTATTTTCTTTATGCTTTTTGTGCCACTGACTGATGGGGTAAACAAGGGTCTTGGTCTTGTCTTATATTTGGCATCAGTTAGATATCAACCGGACATCATTTTCAGACGAAGCCATCCCCACAAGATGGCTTCATTGTGCTTGGTCTTTATTAGAATGGGAATAACCACCTTTGACAGGTTTTAGTAAATTTACAAATAGAGTACACTGAATTGTGTAAAATGTAAAATGTGTACAGTTCTATATACACCACTGAATGATTCATTGATTAAATTGTCTTTTTAAAAATGCCTTGTTTGGTCATATTCATGCACTTCAACTGGATTACAAAGGAGTTTAAAAGGAAGACAAATGGCTGAAACAATTGGTGTTGGTCTATAAGCACTTGACTCTGAGATTTCACGTCACTTTATCAAACAATGACCCTAAACAATGATGACCTATTGAGCCCCGACTACCAAATCCCTTCTGCACAAGGTGGCTGGTATTTGTTGCAAACTAGACGTAAAACCTGACGTAAAACTGCCTGATTTGTGAGACTCTTGGTCAAGCTTAATTCCCACGACTATACAGCCTGGCTGTACGTTTATGCGAAGAGTCATAAAACCCATGTGTCACAAGGTCACTGGCAGCCAAGGGAAATGTTGCGAGACAATGCACTGTTTAGTTTCACATCCATCTTAGACATTCATCAGTCTGTCGTGAGCAGTGGGTTCTGAATTCCTCATCAAAATATCAAAAAGATCCTCGTCAAGCAGCACAGCAGCCTGTACAACTGTGAAGAACTCGATAAAAAAGGGTAGAGAAGCATTAGACACATCGCAGAGCAAGCACAGCAACAGAATGCTTAAAACCTAATATACAAAGCAACTGAACCTGGGGTGTGAGGCAACCTACAGAAATACCAAACGCCTTCCAGTCATTCTATGTATAAGTTCCCCACGTTCCATAAACATCTTTCAGCCTCAGTATAGCTGGTGGAGGGCCAGTGGAATCCCGGGGGGAGGTCCACATGAGGTCACGGAAGGAGGAACGGTGTGGCCTAGCTTGACCTTTCGCTGGCATATGTGCGGTCTTCCTGGAAGACACACTCCATTTCTCTAAGCCATTCATCAGTCAGTCTATTCCAAAGGGTTTCTGGTGAGAGCTCCTTTAGTGGGAAGTTATAAAAGAGCCTCGCCTTGCCTCGCCTTTGCTAAGTCATTAATCAAGCCCTCATTAAAATGGCTTCTTTTGTGGTTCCGGTTACAATCAGGTTTAAAGTAATAAGTTACATTCTTCAAAGTCTGCTGAGCAGAAAGCATTTCCTTGTAAATTCAGCAAAGCTACCCTGGCTGATGAGAACACATAAGTAGTTTACTACTGTGGAAAGATGGCTGTTTTCATGCATGAAAGGGGAAGCACATCAGAACAGGGTGTTATCCATTTAAAATGTTCAGATTTTCCACCTCAAAGAAGTCTAAAAATCTTCTGGGATTTTGGCATGCTTCGTAAAAATCACAGTTAATCAAGAAGCCCTTTAAATTAACATCCGTACTGATTAGTTTTAGTGCAGAATGACCACAACAAAGACACAAAAAAAAAAAAAAAAACAAGAAAAGGAAATACAGAATAGTTGCACAGCTTGTGTGGCTCCCACTTTCAGACAGTTGCTAGGCTGTTGCTATGTGTGAACTTGTTTTTGCTGGGTGGTTTTTATGGTGATGATTAAGTGGTTGATACAGAATCCCAGGTGTTGCCTAGTGGCTGCTGTGGAACCCTGTATGGTTGATCAGATGTCACTAGTGCATTTGTATCAAGCAAAAGAAGCAGCACAACAATAAGCAAACAGCAGAAGAAACAGAAGATGAAGCATAAGAAGCAGCATGCAGATAAAGATGAAGCAGAAGAAGAGGAAGAAGATAATGCATAAGAAGCTAAATAATCACAAAAAGGCATAAAAAGAAGAAACATCAGAAGAAGCAGCAGCAGAAGAGCAGTGGAATAAGCAGGGGACACAAGAGAAGATAAGGCCTAGCAGAAGCAGGAGAATGAGAAGAGGCAGAAGCAAAAGAAGGAGCAGACAAAGCAGAAGATGCAGAGCAAACACAGCAAAAGATAAGAAATAAGAAGCAGAAGAAGAGGAAAAAGAAGAAGCTGAAGAAGAAGAAGAAGAAGAAGAAGAAGAAGAAGAGAAGACAGAAGAAGCAGAAGAAGAAGACAGAAAAATCTGCGGAGAAGGCATAAGAGGCAGAAGAAGCAGAAGAGAAGACAGAAGAATCTGAGGAGAAGGCATAAGAGGAAGAAGAAGCAGAAGAGAAGACAGAAGAATCTGAGGAGAAGGCATAAGAGGCAGAAGAGAAGACAGAAGAATCTGAGGAGAAGGCATAAGAGGCAGAAGAAGCAGAAGACAGAAGAATCTGAGGAGAAGGCATAAGAGGCAGAAGAAGCAGAAGACAGAAGAAGCTGAGGAGAAGGCATAGAAAGCAGAGTAATAAGAAAAAGCTGAGGAGAGGGCAGAAGAAGCAGAAGATGAAACATGTAGCAGAACAACAGAAAACAGAAGAAGCAGCTGAGGAGAAGGCAGAAGAAGCAGCTGAGGAGAAGGCAGAAGAAGCAGATGTAGAGACAGCAGCTGAAGCAGAACAAGCAGAGAAAGCAAGAGAAGATGAAGCAGAGGCGGAAGCAAAAGAAGCAGCAGAAAAACTCAGGAGGAGAGGAAACAAGAACAAAAAGAAGCAAAAAAAAGAGACAAAGATGAAGCAGAACAAAATCAATGTGAACTGGATAACAATATGAAACAGAAGCAGAAAAGGTAGAAGAAGAAGCAAAAGCTAAAAAAAGAAGCAGCAGACAACAAAGACGAAGAAGCAGAGAAAGCAGAATAAGATGCAAAAGCAGAAGAAGAATATAAATCCAAAAACAAGAATAAAAAAAATACTGGATAATATACTGAACTATATGCATTTCTTCTAAACAGATGGACCGGGTTACAAACACACTCTAAAGACAAACACACATACACACCACCATCACAGCATTGTATTTGAATGATCATCCACACACATAGAAAGCAAATGAAATCTTCTTAAATCAAAACCTGCTGCTTTCACAAAGTGCATTCAACTCATGTCTAAATGCTGTTAAATTATCACATTTTTAAGAGGGCCTGACCACTCATTAAATAACAATCCATAAAAGAAGATTATTACACATAATTCATGCTCTGTAGAAATGAACTCTATCAACTCTGAACAAACTGCCAGCCAATGGCATGTCCTCATTTTCATCTTTATCACTCAAGTCTACGATCTCTTGGATTCTACATCACTGAGTGAGCCTCGAGAGAAGGCTATGCGTTTACCCACTGTAAACCTTCTACAGCCCAGCTTCCTTTCTACATTTCAGCCAATCCTGGCTCCTCTTCTGTGCTTGGTAGCCAAGCTGCTGTCTGCTACTGTCATCATGGGCCTCATGTGGCCTCATACTGAGCAGAGAAACCTCAGAATGCACGGCAACAAGGCTTCCGAAGGGAGATCACATCAGCTCATCAACTCATCCTGTCTCTCATGACGTCCAAAGTTCTAAAAGAATCACTGGTCATATTAACAACTCAAAAAAAAAGGTTTTTTATTAAATTGAATTAGAAATCCGATAACATGTAAATATTAATATGTGAAGTATGAAATGTTAAGTTATTTATGTAAGTAATTCCTTAATGTAAGTAATTCATTCTCAGATAAATATATATATTTAGATCTGACTATTTTTACTATTGAAGGCATTCTGCATTCTGAATTTCATAGAAACTGTATGATTATTTTATTGTAACTCAATACGGAATAGCTTTCTTATTTCTTACAAAGTGGTGTATCGCTGTCTAGCATTAAGTGTGTTTAGAAATCGTGCAATTGTGAAGCTGAAGAGTACGGTCATAGCAGAATTATTTATTTATTATTATTTTTATTTTTTCAGGAGATATTTTTTAACAGATTAGACAAGATTAAATACCTGCAAAAGGAAGCAGAAAGTCAAAGGAAATACATATTAAAGAACCTGGACCTGAAAACCATTCAAACTCTCTCTTCCACTATATCCGTGTAAACATTAGTAACATAGGCAAGTTTAGCATTTAAGTTATAGTTATGAGTAAATATGTCCCACTGTTCAGCGTTCAGAGTTTTTCAGCTGAAGTTTAACATTTTTAAACTGGATGGAGCTGAAACTCCGGAAAGTGTGTTTGGTAGAATTACTGGTGTGTTTAGGAACAGGCAGTAGCTTCAGCCACTGAAGATGATATGACCGTAAGTCATTTAACTCTACTATTTATAGAGGCTAAAAATGTTAAAACACACTGATATATATATATATATATATATATATATATATATATATATATATATATATATATATGTGAAGGAAATCTGGCAAAATAGGACAATCATATGTTTAAAAAAAAAATAATCTGAGCCAAGAAAATTGCAGTGCATCAGCTGATATTATATTTAGTCGTTGAGGCTTCTTCTAATTTTTGTTAAAGTTGTTTTTTTCCTGTACTGGTTAAAGCTGACTGTTTTAACTAGAAATTAAACAAATTAAGGCTTCTCTCTTTAATTACTGCTCACTACTGTATGGTCTACAACATTCTAGATTAAGTATTTTTAATTTGTTTCATACTACTGAAAGTAGTGCATACGTTCAGTAACCTGCACCAGCCTACACCTGCACCCTTGAGGCATCAGAAGATCTGCTTTGACAGGGGTGTTGGTCATCTTAGCCGCTGGCCAGTGCACCTGCTTACAGAGCCTTTGCGAGGACAGCCTCTGGCTCAAATGTGAAGCGTTTCCCGTCATATCCAGACAGTGAGGAGAACAGAAAAATGTGTTTTGTGGAAGCCATGCTGGCAGATGAGTGTCTTGGAATAGGTGCGGGGCAGTTAGCGGAATCTGATTCAGGGTTGAGACGTTCACTACCTGTAAACAGAGCTGATGCATTGATGACAAACTCTTTCCTGTTTATGGCTTTTGATACAAGAATTAGAATTCAATATGGGACGCAATTTTGTTCCAAGTATTTTTACTCAGGCTGGACCAAACATATCCAAATCCTTGAAGATTGCAGAAATCCTCACATCTCCAACTCACTATTCACTATGGAAATCTTGTTCAATCCAAACGCCTTGGAATCATTAGTCCAGTCGCTGTTTACAAATAATCCTAATATTTCAAATTGCTGTCAGATGACTTCTCTAAATCCAACAATGAATCTTCCACTCCATGTACCAAAAGTCTAGAGTGACGGATCCATGAGTGTTCTTTTGCAAAAATTTAATCAGAATTTTCCATAAAAAAAAGATCTTGGATCATTTAACCAAATCACAGCATGAAAGCCGCCGCAACGGCACGACTTAAAGAGCTCCAAACTGAAAGAGAAGCAAAGCATTACGAACACTCTGAAGCATCTCCAGCCTCTCTAATTACTGAATATCATCAGTGCTCCACAGAAGCTACTTCCTCAATTACAATGGAATTATACAAAAACGAGTCCCTCAGATGCTAAAAAGCAAAGCCTGTTTATGGGAAATCCTGGAGAGGTGAGAACCAGCTGGGTGTGCTGAACACATCTTGCTGCTGGCTCTAATCAAGGCCTGCAAAAATTGAAAACAGGCTCTTGGGAAGCCAATTCCAAACGCACAATGAATGAAACGAGGCACAAGTCCAATTAAAAGCCTGGAAAACAGATAAGTTGCTCTCTATTCTTGCAGTATAAAATGAAGAGGTGAGAGACTATGGAAATGATGATGGCAATATCTAAAGGGTAAGGTAGATGTGCAGAACTAGTGTTCCACACCATGTGAAGCCAAAAAAGGCAAAATTTCTGAAACCAACCTTAAAAGCAATAAAATTTAACAGGCTAAGATCTCTATTAGCTTTAAAATTGCATACTGTTGTGTTTCAAGGTCAATGAAATAATAGAAAAATACAGCCTTGCTTTTAGGTCCTGAGCGATGATAAGGCTGTCTCCATTCTTCCAAAACGAAGAAGAAGAGAATAGCTGAGGTACAACAGGAGTATCTCAAATAGCTAAATCACAGAAGTGAGTCCTACTGCTGGAGACAAGAGTCCTCAAGAGAAGAACTGCCCTCACCGACTGGGAATGTGTGCACACTGTGTCTATTTAGAAGTACCTTTGTTGTTGTATGCAGTGGTTCTTTATTAGGAAGGCCTGTACACCTACTCATTCATGCAATTATCTAATCAGCCAGTTGTATGGCAGCAGTGCAATAAATCTTCTAGAATAAAATCTTGCAGATACAGATAAATGCGGGTAGAAAACATAATACGATTAATGTCCAAAAGTTTGTGAACACCCTTTCATAAATTTAAATGAATCTTAACTAAGGCCTCCCCACAATGCACACATACAGCTTGTACAATCTCTATAGTAAAGCACTGCCAACAGAATGGATCTCTCTGGAACAGCTGCACATCAGCCTAAGGTCATCAGGACCTGCATTTGCTAGAACATCCAGAACATCCAACATCAGCACTTGACTGAGTTGAACACAAGTGGACTTTGGAAAGTAAAGAGTAGAGACACAAAGAGGGGGGGCAAACCCCTTTTTATTACCCTTGATTTTGGAAGAAATACTGAATTAATGGGTGTCCACAAACATTTGGCAATAAAGAGTACCTTACATAATCAGAAAAGTGTAATTGTAAGTAATTTCTCCCACGTTGTTCACATTCAAAATAACGTGGCTAGAGGTAATATTAGAATTAAAATTAGATTTAAGACCTGTTTATATAACCTTTAACTTCTGAATCGCTGTGCAAAACTTACATAACACTGTACCTGGCAATGTTTGCACCTTAGTGTCATGGCAAATGGAACACTACTTTGAACAGCGTAAGCCACTAAAACCCAGGCTTTTCTCCTTAAAAACCATTAAGCACATTCCATCGCAACGTTTATAGAAGAGTCACGGGAGAGACTTTAGTAAACTTGCCACATTTTCCAGTAAAAGCTTTTTTGGTAAATTTACAGACCAAAAATGCAATGAAACAACCCAACTGCAAAAGGACTTGGAAGAATAACAGACTGTCCTTGGTTCTACACTTTGATTATGTAATATTCCCTTGTAGAAAAGGTATGTGTAAAGTCATTACAAAAGAGAGATGGGTGTATGCACGCCTGCAGAGCACAGAATGTGGGTGCGTAGCAGCATCATTCAAACAGCCATGCATTTGTTCACATATGCAAGTCTGATATAAACTAAATTGAATAATACTGACCAACACACTAAAGCCTTTATGAAACCCAGACTGATGTTTGTTCAAAAATCTACTCACACTTGGCTTCTCTATGAATGAAGCAATTTTTTTCCTACCTAATAAGAGATTCCAGAATAAGGGGAGATGGGCCCTTTTGGAATTCCAGTTCTTTGTAGTGTAGGGCCTTGGCATAGGCACGGCATTTTGCAGCTCTCTCTCCGAGGAGAACGATCCCATTATCATCCCTCAAAGGAAGCGGCCCCTACAATAAAAAAGAAGAAAACTCAGAGATGAAAAAGTGAAAGAAAGTGTATGTACTTTGTCACTGCACTTAAACACATTTTTTTAATTAGCTGTACCTGACAAAACTTTACATTTCTAATATATTTTAAAAGGAAAACCTGTACTTTTTACTCACTACTTTTTGTAGTTGCTTACTTTAAATGTTTAACTTTTCTGTATTTAATCAGGCAGCTCCTAATCAAGTGCCTTATCGAGCATCCTACTGTTAGCAAATCTGCATCCTGCAAAACCTTCCGTTTGTGAAATCTGATGGAAATAGAAATTGTTTTCAAAATAAACTTCATAAATCTACTTCACTGTTCTTCTGTTTTATGACTGTTCTACTTTATGTACTCACGGCCTTCTGTACACAACTGACAGTGTCAAATATTAGTTCCACCAGTTCAACAGAGTTGGATGACATTGACAGAGGTGAATATTTTATTAGTTTTCTGGGTAAACTGTACCTTTACCACCACTATCTTAAAACCAAACCATAATATTTATTTTGTACTTGATGATACAAAAAAATAAACCTTTGTTCGCAGAAGTAATCTTGCTGTACTTTTCTCAATAGTAAAGGATTGTTTTTTGTTTTCCAATAATTAAAATGACAAAAATAATTTAAGTTATATATAGTATACTTGTATAGGCATCTCACTCAAGTTGTACGTTTTTTTGTGATGTTCTATGTACTGTGTGTACTGAATATAAAAAAAATACTTTTACATGAGAACAAATATCTTGGTAAAAGCTCAAATATGACATTTTTAAGTATTTACACTTTTACTTAAGTATGAGTCTTTTGTACTTCTGCCACCTCTCAATACACCAATGTTCAATTTATAATTTAATATTCAACAAATTTACCCATTGAGTAGGTAGGTATTAGAAGATAACTGGTTGCTAAGCAACATAAGGGCCAAAAAATCTTTCTATGAGCATCATGATGGGTTTTAAAAACGTATTTTCAACAGCTTTGAATGTGGTTAGAACAGGACAAAATACAATAGGCTTTGAATGGGATTACATCACTCAGCCATTACAAATCAGTTCCCAAAGTGTTCTGCGCAATACCACACTTATTAAAACTTGCAAACCATGATACCCAGCTGGAATGCAATCGTGGGTGTGAGCGGCATTAACTGGGCGGCAACCCACCAGAACAAATCTTCCATTCATTCAAACTCATTCTGCTACACAATGAAGTCAGAACATGAAACTAAAGAAGCAGTCCTTCACAGACAGGACATGGGAAAGCTTGTGGGCTGTTGTATCATCATTATAATTATTTGACAGCAGGGTGCTCACAGGACAAAATATTCGCCCTCGCTGAACACTCTTTTCTTCCATCCCCACCTATTTTTATTTTCTCGGGAGAACATAATTCAAGCATAGCGTCCTTGAACTGCCTTTACAACATATTTTAACAAAGTGTCAGTTTAACTGGAAGCGCTTCATACGTCCATTAGGCAGGACATTCTTAACTTAAGATGAACAGTTGGAAGTACTCTAAAAAATTTCACGTCATATTAAGACAGCACACACAAATCCTGCAGGACGACAGATACAGCTCATGGTCTGGAAATAAACTGCTGAGTTACAGCTTTATTATTTTAGGTTTCGACAGCATTTAAGTGCTAAAAGTGAATAAAATGTTCCATCACAACAGTCTTCATCTAGGCCCTTGGGGTGTGTGGTTTGGTAAGGGGGCAGCACTATAATACGATATCTTGGGTTTTAAAAGATTGTACTTACAGGCTCACATATTTTATTACTTAATTTCTGAAATCATTTTTTCTATACAGCAGAGACAGACCAATCAGTGTTTCTGATTGGCTGGATGCCACAGTAATCTTTCCAGGCAAACTTGTACTTTACTTTTTAAAATGAGCCACATTTAAAATGCTGTCAAACTGCAAGCACCGGCTGTGAGAGTCAGTGAATTCCCATGCAGATTCACTCTGTGGAGCTCAGAGTACAAAAGGGTTGCCTATAGAGCTAAAAACCTCAAACGCAGACAAGTCACTTTTTGTGCAACCCATTTAGCTTTCCAATTTTAGCTGCTGTAGTTACTTTTTGTATTGGTTAAATGTGGTCTGCACTGTTTGCTGCCTTTTTTGTAGTTAGTAGTTTTTACTAGCTCTGCTGTGTTCTGGTACTCATTGCACTGGGCTGAGTGATGTATTCATGAGAGGGGTATCTGGTTTGTCTTTACTCTTCTTCCTCCATGAGACATGTTCGTTTTACACACCCTACACATATGTGGCTGAGTCAGAAACAGGTTTAAAAAAGTCCAACACTGGCTAAATGGGTTTCTTTCTACAACCATGAACCGTTGAACTGCAGCAGTTGAACTGGAGAACTGCTGTAATCCTTAACAGGCGAATATGACACAATTCTGCTTAGACGTAAGCAGTGCACTTTAAATATATTATTTGCAATCCTTTAATCCCAAATCTCAAAATACTGCACTATAACTGTACGTCATGATACTGCATTGTGGACACAACTGTTTTCCCAACCTACAAATATATAATGGTCCTAACCTGAACCTGATCACTTGAAAAAGGTACTGTAAAGGGAATAATAACGGTCCTAAAAATATACCTGTTTGGTTCAGACTCAAACATGGCCAAGTGGACATGAACAAGGACACGTTTTACTACCCTAAAGCTTTTAAAAGTCTAGCTTAAGATAGGAGTTCTGTGTAAAGCTAAAACTATACAAGCTGTATTGACTGCATTAACCTAACATTGTGGCAGACTACAGCTGAAGTATTACCATATAAGTTTATGAGTCATATTTAAGCCCACTCAACTCCTAGCCTCAGTGATTCAGCCTCAGGACATACACAAACTGACTACTGGTTGTTCTTTAAGGGGGGTGGAGGGTCTGTTGCATATACATGTTTATATCAAATTCAAAGTTCCACCAGGTCATATATGCCTCACAAATAAGGTTTAGCAAGTCTGCATTCGTCAAAAACTCAGACTGACCTTGTCACTGTGCTCCATGAACTCAGCCAGGTTGAGCAGTGTCTGTGTGACTTCAGCAATGTCCTGCGAGGTCAGCGCTAGCTCGATGCTGCGGATCAGCTCATCCTGCTGGTCCTCACTTAGCTCAGACCAGCATGACAGGAATGCAGCATTAAATAGATCCCTGCAGTTAGGAGATGCAGAAGAATTAGTAACATGGCCGAAACAAAGAGGAAAGCACCTTGTCCCTTTTTCAGCTTTGCACAGAGGGAAAGCTTTAGCATAATCCAGATGCTCTTTATGCATAGTTCATATAAAGGTTTAGACATACTGTAGGAATCCCATACAAAACATTAAAGGTTTCACCATTAAATTAGCAAGTTATGGAGGAAGAACACATTCTGCTTATAAGTTTCACCTGGCAAGTGGAATGTAAGTCTGGGCAAGGGACCAACAGGAGCGCAGGGCAGGAGAGGATGATTCTTTCAGCAGAACAACGCTGAGACGCCGCAACCATTCCAACCAGTCGTCTTTTGACACCTTCCTGGCAGCACCCCATGCCTACAGACCATAACAAAAAGAGATAAAGCTACATTCAGAAAGTATGATCTGGCCTCTGACAACAACTGATCCGCACATTTAGTAGCTGATACCATACTCTTAGAATGAAGGTGCTTCAAAAAGTTTTTCAAGCAATGCCCTAGAACAGGGGTGAACAACTCTGGTCCTGCAAGGCTGGATTCCTGCACAGTTTGGGGTTTTCTTTCTTCTCAAACCAACCTGAAATCAACTGGCCAGTTACTTACCAGGCAAAATGTGTGTGTGTTTGAGCAGGGCAGCTACCAAACTGTGCTGGAGGCCAGTCCTCCAGGACCACTCTCCAGTTGTGCCTGCCATAGAAGGACCAAAAGTGGTTCTTCTATGGCAGGAAAATTTGAGTCCAAGCCTTTTGCCTTACTGACGGACATGATTGTTGGGGTTACCTGTGAATACTAAAGATTTAATACACACATCCCACAATTCAAATCACGATTGTAACAAAGATAAGGATGATCAGAGCTTGGTTTAGCGGGTTAATGTGCTACCACTACGACCCAGAGCTTAAAATCTTGAGCAATGCCGGTTTGCCATCAGCTGCCGGAGTCCAAGAGAACGCAATTGGCCGTGCTCTCTGCTCTCAACACTCCTTAAGCGATGTTGGCCAGCACAGCTGTCTGTAAGCTGGTCGGTGGAGCTGGGGATCCGGGAAGACCAAACTGGTTGTTTAGGGCATATGTCAGATGCCAGTTGCTTACTGCTGGTCCAAATAACTGCATATTTTAGCTTTTCCTCCTCTGCCACCAAAAGAGATCTGACCCATCAAGGCATGGACTCCACAAGACCTCTGAAGGTCTTCAGTGGCTTAATATCTGGCACCAGACAGTTAGCTGCAGATCCTTTAAGTCTGTAGGTTGTGAGGTGGGTCCTCCATAGATTGTATCAAAAGGCCTGGGTGCCCACAATCCTGTAGCCTTGGATTTCGACTTCCAAATGAGATACTTCCAATGAGATAATCAATGTTATTCACTTCACCTGTCAGTGGTGTTAATGCTATAGCTGACCGGTATATACTTACAGTTGAGCTGTGAGTACCTATTAGTATTTATTATTTTATAAAAAATGGATATTGAATGGAAAATACTGTAATTAGTAGGGATGCAGAAATAGGGACTGGCTGAAGACATGCCTTAACTTAATATATAAAATTGACACATTTTGAGTTTTTTAGAATCTAAACTTAATAAAAGTAACATTTTTCAAACAGTAACTACTTGCAGGTTGAATACTTAACTAAATTAAAGATGTTTACACTTGCTTCCACTTGTCATGGGGCGGAGTTGGAGCCAATGGAATAAACAGTTTGAGGTAATACAGTTTTGAGTCAGCCATGTTTTCGCAGTGTGCAAAATAACCCCATGAATATGTATGGTCATGACTGAGAGGTTACTGAGCCTTCTCAAGTGTCAACTACTTCATAAGTGAAGACAAAAGCAGAAGACACAGGCCGCAGCCCAAATGGCCACGCTTCTCTTCATTTAAGAGGCAGCAGGTTTTGGTTGACGCCGAGGGCGATGGAAAAATCTGCTTGTCCTTTAGGACAGCTATGAATCATAGTGATGTGCTTGCCGATCACAGGAAACAGATAAACACATTTTACACACCGATGGCCATGGACACAGACTGTCATTCTTGGCTGCATTTTTGATAGTGCTTTACCGCTCATACGGCTCATCTGCCATTTCCAGTAAGCCATGGCACCACAGCTCGTAAAAATCTCACTTCAACATTAATGCTCCGGAAACTCTAGCTTCTGACTTGCCACCTTCATTCTCAGGTTGTCACTATTGATTATATTAGTAATTGAGCAGTGTACCTATAATTTCAGGAGACTAAGTGGCAGTTTTTAAAAAAGGGACTGAACTGAACAAAGCAAAACATGAATAGTATTTTAAAAATTCAAAGAACTCTAGTGAAAAAATACTTGAATATTCCTTTAAAAGATGGTTTCTTACTGTATTATACTCTTATGATAGTTTCTTACGATGAGAGCATAAGTAGAATGATATATTCTTTTAAAATTAGCTAATGACCAATTTCTTTTCTAATCCAATCATGATGACTCTTGTTCTGTTTATGGAAAGCTAAGAAACATGGTAATTGTTAATCACACATAAAAACTGTGACTTGTTCTGAAACCAATCCCCTAGCATAGTTCCTATAAGAGCATTTTAGTTATATTAACATGTAAATTATGGTGCAGTCTGATACTAAAAACTTGGCTAATTTCTGTGGAATTATTTAGTTCACCAAGTTCAACTACTATGCCAATAAAAGGTTGCGTCCTAAGAAAGTTTTGACTAACTTGTTAAACATCACTTTCTTAAGATGCAAAGTTTTTACTCATTATGTGTGTTTGTGATTTTGGTTTAGTAATTTTTATCATTAATGTTTAAATAGTTGACCAGAGGAGGATGGGTCTGGTCCCCCAGCTTTAAGGGAGTTTTTCCTTGCCACTGTCGCCGTTTGGCTTGCTCACGGGGGGTCTTTGATCCTTCATGTTATTTCTTCTTTCTTCTCTGTCTCTGTCCTTTATTAAGTACTAATTATGTAAAGCTGCTTTGTGATGACAACACTTGTAAAAAGCACTATACAAATAAATCTGACTTGACTTGACTTCTACTTTGGAATGGTGTTTGGACCCCTATGATCACCTCTTGTGATGTCAATAGTAAATGATTGCTAAATTCTAAGGCACTGCCACTATGATCCGGAGAACGCTGGTTCAAAAATGGGTGCGCCCCTAGCCATCAGAAGAAAGAGAAAGCACAATTGGCCTTGCTCTCTCCAGGGTGGGTTAAAGGCACCCACCCTGTGATGTTGGTCAGCACAGGCCTCTGTTGGCTGTCGAGATGTACGTTCTGGTTACCTAGTGATGCATCAGCTGCAGTTCAAAAAAAAAAAAGAGGTATTGACTGGCTTCACATGGCTGGCTTAACCCTCCTAATATTGGGGGCACTGCTATTGATCGGGATGTTCACAAGAACAAGGACAAGGTAAATGGACTCCGAACAAATAAATAAATAAAAAGAACTGAACTGAATTTTGAGTGAGACCTGATTGGCCCCAAAAATATTAAATGCCACATCTCTTAACTGAATAATGACCATGAACTGCTGGTTAGGGAGAGGAGGGATCAGAATTCTCACTCTTCCCAAACCTAATCCTTAAAAAAACCTATTACAGCTACACAATTCACACGAATGGCACATTTATCATTTAAAACATAAAATTCTACCAAAAGGCAACAGGTTGGTATGTATGATTAATGCAAGGCTATTCGCTTAATTATTATCTGCTTTGTCCGTTAGCCTTCCTCAATCCAAGAAAAACATAGATTTCTTTGGACAGGTTTAAGCATTGCTGAGGGAAGCCATGTTCAGAGCATTCCACAGGAGCATTGCAGAACGAATTACTGGAGCTGCTTGAGATATGGTTACAAAGAACAACAGTCCTGAAATGCTTTTAAGAGGACAAGTGATGCCTATAAATTGTGAACGTCTTAACAAATGTAATGTGTTTCTTGGTCTTTTGCTCAGCACGTATGCAGAATGCGTATTGGAGTAAGGAACAGCGAGAACATTTTGTTTCTTCACATGGTCAAGAACTCTAAAACAACTGCTGTGTGCTCTAGTACTCAAAGTAAAATGAGGCCTTGGCCACCAAAGAGGACTTTCAGTAGACATACCATATGTTTAAATTTCCAAAAGTAGCTCCAAAAGCTGTAGAATTCTTACAGTTTTATGAAGTTCATTACTAAGGGCTGCTTTCCTCAAGCACAGATCAAGCCTAGGTTTAGAACATTTTATTGGTGACATCATAGACCCTGAAATTTAGTCCATGACTTAATTTATATCAAGGGAACCTGCTTTATGTCTTTAAACCAGTTGCTCCTAAATCCTAGTCCCGGGGTTTAGTCATTCTGCATGTTTTCCCTCTTAATGCTCTTTTCGAATTGCCGCCAATGCAGCATTGCCAGGAAGCACACACTGGGTCTCCAGTGGTGGAGCTGTGTCAGCAAAGATTGCTTCGAATAATGAGTGGAGAGAGCGCCATCTACCCACCCGGAAAGAGCACAGACAACTGGGCCTTCTCAGACTCCAGTCACTTATGGCCAAGCGACATGGCTCGGGATTGAAACTTGTGACCTCAAGACCCTGTGATTTTAATTTGCGACCCCAGAGTACAAAGTGGTAGCGCATTGGAAGGCTAAACCAGTGGACATGTGCTCCTCAGTGTTAAAAGTTGTAGAACTACTGTCTAAACCATGGATTGCACAATAGTACAATTCAAGGCAATTCCAAATCATGCTGACCTTCTGAAGCGCAGTTGTGCTGACGTGCAACTTCTTCATTGGGCCCGATTCCACTGGACCGCTCACCAGCGTGTCGCCTTGGTTACCACGGGATTGGCGATGCTGGAATATCTGAGAGTCTTCTTCTTCATCAGCCAGAGTGTATCCCTGAGAAAAAGTACACCATGTTAAAATGTTTGCCTGGACAAGAGAAAACAGTGGAGCTAACTTGTTTAATGGCATAAAATTCCAGCCCTAAAACCTGTTGTCATGCTAGGACTCCTTCACAGTGTCCGGAAACTACTCAGTTCAGGAATGCGTACAATTCCGAAATGTATACTGCATTAACTCAAGACATGACACTGTGTACTGCATATTGGCCAAACAGCCTTAAAGAAAACTATGTAAAGCAGAAGTGCTCAATCCTGGTCCTAGAGGTCTTTCACCTTGGAGAGGTTATATCCTAATAGAAAGATGCCCCTGAAGGGCTGAATTACGGGGATCAGGTGTATTCGATTAGAAATGGAGCTAAACTCTGCAGGCTGGTAGGTCTGCAGGACCAGTATTGGGCATTTGTATTGTAAGTGAAGAAAAGATATTTGATATTTCTCACCATCTTGAAATGCACTCAACTTACAATTTAATATCTAGGTGTTTTATCCAAATGGACAACAAGAAAATGTCATTACTAACAATCTGATCAACACAGACATATGCAGGTAAATGACCAAATAAGGCTTACTCTGAGAACAAGCTGTTTGACAGAGGCAATACAAGAGAGCTTGTCATAATAGCTCAGTCTGGCTATACATAAAAACTAGTCTTCTTACGTTCAAAACATTACAAGCATGTTTTGGCAGTGCATTTGACCATATATAAATAAACACATAAAACACATATACACACACTATATCTATACATATATCTATACATATATATATATGTGTGTGTGTGTGTGCGTGTGTGTGTGTGTGTGTGTGGATACACTGGTATCCACCCTAGTTAGGATTGTAGACTGTGGCAATGTATATGTGTGAGGGCAGAAATACCTATGAAACCATGCAAGTGTATAATGCATTTTATCCATAAACATTATTTACCTAAAAGCAAAAGCTTTAAATAGCCTCAACAGCCTTTATCAGTTCAATGTAGAACCTAGGCTTACTTGAAAACTCTAACCACAATGTCCTATCTACAATGTACACCCATGCGTCCCTAGTGGGTTTTTTTGTTTGTTTGTTTGTTTTTAGAGGGGGGGTCATCCTAGCATTTGGATTAAATGTTTTGGCTGGTACTGTGTATGTGTATTTATATTACAGTACTATGTAAAACTGTAAGGCACCAGTGACAATCTGAATGAAAAAGTTGCTTATCTGGCCATTAAGTGTTTATTTACTCAGTACAACACGAATACTACAATACATTCAAATAACATTACTGTGAAATTTAATTTTAACCTAAGACTTTTCGCCATGTCTATCACAGGGATATCTTTGAATTTTCCAATATTCTCCAAAACTACAAGGGAATTCTACCAGAAAACAGCGCAGCAAGCTAGCAATACGTCAGCAGGAACGATCATGTGTGGCAAGAAGACAGCTAAATTGTTTTCGGATGGAAGGCTGCCATGCGTTGGAGTAGGAAGTCTGGGTTCACTAGTAAGGAACGCCTGGTGATTCACCCAAGGGGGCAGGTTCCAGGAAATGGAGGCAACATCCTCCACCTGCGAACAACAGGCCGTTTGTTTCTTGGCCACAGCACTCCATGACATTACTGGAGCACTGTTGGTTCAATTGTGAGGAATGTATGCTGTGATGAAGCAGAGGGGTGAGGAGAGGACACTGACCTTGACGATGCGGCAGATGAGCACGTCGTAACGCTGGTGGTTGATTCGGTGCCTCAGCATCACTTTGTTCACCATGGGGATAAATATTTGGTACTGTATAAACAAACAAAAACAAAGAGGCTTAAGTATCCTTTTCCAAAGTGCTGGCAGGGCTTCTGTTTAGCTGTATTTAACAGATATGAGTTAACAAATAAAGGAGGCTTTAAAGGAGGAATGTGAGGGTTCATATACCTTCACGGTGTGTCTATAATTGCGGAAAGTGCTGTTTAGGACGTGTCTGTACGAGCGAGACAGACATACAGACGCTAAACAGCACTTTCCACTGGTGCGTAACCAGATGACAGACTACTGCCTCTCTAACTGAGAGCCGTGGCTTTCCATGATCAAAAGCAGCAGGCCTCACACCTGCTGCTCATGGTGGCCACATGCCGGCCTGGTGGGTTTAAAGACGCTTTGGGAAGGGGTGATAAAAATGAGAAATGACATCACCCCACGCTCATTAGCAGCCTTGCTGTGAACTCAAAGTGGGCCAGTGACATCATCAGTGGGCTACTTCTGAAAGCTTACAAAAAGTTATGGCAAACAGGAGGAGCCTTCTCCACAAGTTGACCTCATCGTTGGAGACCAAAGGCAGAAAAAAAGAACAAAAAAAAAAAAAAAAAAAAAAATTTAAAACAGCCCTTTTGAGGACCAGCAGGGCACTGGAAACACTGGCACTGTGACGTTATTTATTTCAGGGGCTTTAACTTCAAAAGTGCACTGGCAATATGCTTGCGCATTTACCTTTTTGCCAAGTTGGAAGACCAAAGAGGACAAGGTGTCCATTGCAGTGCTGCGCAGCTCGGGCGTTCCGTCCAGAGTGCGCACAATAGGGTGGATGATTCTTGAAGCATAGTCAGTGAAGTCCAGTGACTCGGTCAAGCGTTCCAAGGTATCTAAGGCTATCCTACAGAACCAAAACAGAAAGAAATCATTTCAGCGCTAAGCCATCAAAAGGTCACAAAAGGCATGGAAACAATAAACGCTAACAATTAACAAAGTTATATGCAGGCGTCAACATTTCCTATTGTGGGGTCCCTTTGGTCCCACACCCATTTCTCTTGATCATCTTTAAGATGTTTCTATATCTTGATTGGAGCCCACATGTGGTCATTTCACTTGGCTGGACATGATTTGGAAATACACAAACTTGAAACAAACTTGAAACTTGGCACAAACGCATTTTAGAGCAAAAACCAAGCCATGGAGGAAAGAACTGTCTGCAGAGCCCAGACACAGGATTGTGTGGAGGCACAGATCTGGAGAAGCCTACGAAACATTCTGCTGCAAGTTCCCAAAAGCACAGTGGCCATCATTCTTAAATCTAGTTTGGAATAACCAGGAATGACCTCTTCCTAGAGCTGGACCGAAGGTATCAGTGGATAAGGACCTTGGTAAGAGAGGTGACCTGGCTGAGCTGCAAAGAACATGTGTGCAGATTGGAGAAAGTTCCAGAAGGTCAACCGTCACTGCAGCACGCCACCAATCAGGGCTTTATGGCCTAGTGGTTAGACGGAAGCCTCTCCTGGAGTTTTTAGGACTGAAGTGTGCTTGTTGACTGTAAATACCGTGTGTTTAGCAATGGAGAGCTACATTCCTACAGACTTTAACTCAACGCATATCTAACACATCTCATTCAGCCAACCAAAAAGTTCTGAAAGCAGTAATTAACTGGATCTGCAGGAGCAGAGCTGGAGATCACTGTTACATAGAGTGATCATAGAGAATGGTTTTATAAATCTGGCCAAAAATACTTCCCTGTGGCCACAAGACTGGTTGGTACAATGCAACAGATAACACAGCTACCACCCACGATGTGAGCATTTTAACAGGAGTTTAAAGGAGTCTAACACTACACATGAGCACTTCTTTAATATAAGTAAGCTTCTGAGTCGCTCTGGATAACAGCGTCAGCAAAATGCCATGAATGTAAATTTAAGACTAACAGACTACTGATTTTATTTTAGATTTATATTATACTTTATTATTATATTATGTTTTATTTTTTGTTATTATTTACTTTCAGGTATCCATTGCACTGATATTTGCAAAATAATTGTTATACTTGTTATAATACTTAGGTTCGGCCTCTAATTTAAGCACTAATACTTTGAGAATATGAACAAGGCCCAATACAGGGCAGCCTACCAGAACAGAGATCAAGTGGACCTCAGGGGACACAAAACCAACAACAAAATACCTTAACTTAGGCCTATATTATATCAAATTACAGTCATAAAGAAAGCATTCACAAGACAGTAAATTCCAGTACTTCTTTGTACCACCATCAAAACATTTTCTTTTGTTTTTTTTAAGTACATTCTTTAAAAAACAGTAAACAAACAAAAAAAAACCTTGAACTTGAATCAAATATGAATTTCCTGTTTGTGCAAAGTGTTAAGTGTTTTGCAGAGGCGATAGACACATATTGAACCAGACACATGACGACAGGCCAAACCACTCTGGAATTTCAATAAAGAGCACTCAATATCGTGATTCCACCCTGACACAAGACACCAGGGTCATGATTTTGATCCGTCCTCACTGGTGCTGCTTAGGCGATTTCGAGAGGTCGGAGCTGCCTGTTTGCACTCATAATTCTATCACAGTGGAATTAGCTGTCAAGAGTACCCACTCAAGCCGGTTTTCCTGACGGGGAGAACAGCTCCTTGGCACGGATTCGTGCCCTGTACTGGTTGACACTAAGCTGAAATGTCTGCGAGGAAATAAAGACCTAGGTGTCCATGTGGCAAACAGTCTGCGGGGCTCTACAAATCATAAAGAAGCTGGGAAGTCACTGAACGTCCCTGCAGTTTCCTGGAGAATTGAATTATATTGAGATTGTGATGTCTAGACTTATCAGGCTGTCCGCAGTATTGTTATTGTAGACACTGAGGATCAATAGCTTGTGCCGTTCTCCACAAAACAGAGAATTTATACGTACATTTTTTACATATGAGCAGGGCTATATTATTCCAGAATACATAAGTTATTAAATAAACACTAAAACTGTAACACTTAGCAATATCTAAAGGTTGTGGCAGTACTAAGTAAAGCATGTGTGTCTGAAACTGGCAGTAGAAGCGGCAGGATAGTTGTACTGACTTGCGAGCTTGTAGAGGAACATCGGGGGCATCAAACAGTTTGACTATAGGAGGCAGCAGCAGGTGGAGGTAGTCATCCAGGTTGGCGCCAAACAGCTGTATGGCCATAAGCAGCTGTAGAGTAGAAGAAATAGGTCAACCATATGTTCTTTGGGTTGGAATTTTTAAAGCAGATTTACATCAAGCTGGACTCACAAAGTAAATGAAAAGGCTGCCATTCTATCCGTATTGAGATGTAATATGAAAATCACAATGTGCCAATCAAAGGAATGCTAAAACAAAATATTTTAACAAAGCTAACAGAAAATGAGAACTGGCGTGCACTAGTTAGTTATGTTTACATGATATTATTATACCACTCCAAAAGACACTAGAGCATCCATAAATCTGACAATTTCTAACAAAGTGACAATTTATGAATATACATCCTTCACGCTTTCCAAACCCCACCCTTTTCACTGCTACCTTGCTTTAAATTTTTATAAAAGCTTGGGAAGACTGAACAGAAAATAAGCTCCCACTGTAAGATATTGTTGATTAAGTAAAGTTGTTAACTAGATCAATCTATGTAGACTTTGACAGACTAGGGTTGGATTTCCCTGCTGGGCAAGCACACCACAATTCACCAGTAAGAGTCCGTAGGCTAGACTCCTAACACTAAATTCTCCTACCTGTGTAACATGATTCAAATGTAAGTCACTCTGAAAAAAAGCAAACTATAATAACAGCTGCTGCATCTTAAGCAGTGCTAAGGAGAGTTTGCCAATTCCTGCTAGTGTTAGTGTAGTATAATATCAGAACTTGGACTGCATGCTCACTCAAATTCACTCATTGAGAGCTGGGCCATTAAAATCTCATTAAAAACATAAAAAAATAAATAAATAAATAAAATCACGTCATAAACACTATATAAGTAGTTTCTTGACAAGTAGGTATTGTACATAAATAATGCAGTTGGAGAGGTTTAATATTCAACACAAGACCAGGGTATCAAACCCAAAACCTTGTCATCAATAGCCCGGTGCTCTAACCGCTGAGCCACCACTGCCACCACGTATCATACAAAATGTACAGGTTGTATTTAGATGCCTGATGCTGATTTTTGAAAACATAGCTGTTTATGAAACCACTGGTTAGCTGCTCTGTTGGCTTCAAGATCTAACCATTGAAATACATAACATCTTTGAGTTTAGGGATCATTTCATGAGACGACGTCTGAGAAAGATTTCCCAAAAGCATCAAAAAGTCTCTTTTTCAGAGAAAATTATAATTACGTACCATCTCCTTCCCAAAAGTGCACCAAGATGATTTTGGAAAACCCACCACCCTCACAGAACATCTTTGTTGTTTTAGATGTTCTCCCAATAGACCCAGAGACACAGGAAGGTCATGGGCCAGCAGGTGACCTAACTTGGGTCAATGAGCTGTTTTCTTTTCTTTTCCCAACTGAAAGGTAGCCCAAAAGCCTCCTTCCAGGTGGCCCAGACACTCTCTGCAACGCAAGAGCTCATAGCCAGACCACTGTTACAATCTCCCCAGGCAGGAAGCTTGCCACGATACGCTCTCCACTGTATTAAGTGTCGTGGCAAGAGGAGGTTCTGTATGCATGTGAGGTCGAATAATTGTAGCTGTTGGGTCGGCTGGACTGGGCCCCACGGTCTCGTATGTCCGCAAGCGGCTGTTATTCTATCTGAATGGCGGAGGGGGTGGTGTAGATCTTCTCCAGACGCCTGGTGATTGAGGAGAACTGCGAACCTCTGATAATCCTCACTAAGCTTTGAAGTGCAAGGGTGGATTTTTCACAAGCCACATTCTGGCCTAAAAACCCAACGTTTATGAACACGTTGCAACCCAGAACATCTTCACCTGTGCGAGTTCAAACATAGGCTTTGGATGGAACAATAAACACCTGGCATTAATGTTTATCTGCACAGCTACATATGGTTTAGAACAAGGCTAAATGTGAAGACCTGGACAATGCATGACTTGAAATAGGACTATAATCATAATAGAGCAATTTAATCCAGCATGTGGTTTAATCTTGGTCCTGAAACCTCTTTGCTGGATTGGGCTACAATCCAAAGCTTTAAAAACCTAATGGCAACCATGACACAAGTTCTAAAGTCACCCATGCATGAGGCTCCACAAGAGGGAGAAGGGAGTAAAGCACACCAACATAAGAAAAATCACATCAACTGAGCAAAACTATTCCAGATTTCCATCATGACACAGTCATTTCCCAGTCCATAATAGCCATAGCTAATGCACATAAGGGAACAATGAGATTTGGTCTGGAGATATTACATTGTTTGTGCTTTAAGAAATACAAATATTTGCACAGATACTGAACCAGCAAGAACACAGACACATGTTTCTGTTAACGGAGTTACAAAAGTTCAAAATCAAGGTCATGAGAAGATTAAAATATGAAAATGAGGAAGCAGAAAAAACAAATTAACCCAAAAGGAAATGAAGTCTTACAGTTTTAGACTGTACAACAGTCCCCAAGGCTTCACTTCTTGAGAGCACAGAGCTCACCTGGTGTTTATTGGTCATTATTATTAAGTCATTTCTTGACAAGTAGTTATTGTACATAAATAAAGCAGTTGGAGAGGTTTTAATATTCCGTGCCCTTCTTTCTCCAAATGTATCATATACAAAATGCAGAAGACATATATAGATGTCTGATGCTGAAAACTTGAAGTGAGGATGAGGGAAAAGTTTATGTTTTTAATGACTTCTACAAAAGTCATTTTCATGCAGGTGTAGCTGCACCACTACTCCATAGTCTTCTAAATGCTTATTAAAGCCTCCATTGAATTATCCAGTGAACCTCAGACCATGTGGTTACAAGTCTTTCTTTGCCTTTTCCATTAACCAGCCAGTTCCATCAGATATTTGTTAATAGCACCAACCCACTAACAAGATATCTTATTATTTATTACAATATTAACACAAAATTACTAAATCCAATAAATCGACCCACTCATTAGTACTCTAACTTATCATCCTATGTAATGTTTCAGACACTGGGAGGGTGAGGACTGACACATGCTGGCTGGCACTGAAGTGATGTGAAGCAGGCAGCATGACCTGGGATTTTAATGATACCTTGATATTTGAAGCATGGTTAATATTGACTTATTAACAAGAGTAAAAACAAATAATACCAAGGTGGTTTAAATGTAGTTATTTACAAATGTGTATGCGATATACCTGCTAATTAATGATTTGTATGGTGTTTATAACCAAACTTATAATGCTTGATAAACCTTTCTAAATTTTTGGAAACAATTCATAAATAAATTAATTTATATGGGTATTTATTTAAATAAAGTGGTATCAAACAGATTGTGCTAGACCTCTGCTTCATCATAATTAATTAGTAAGTTTAATTCTGAGCTAATTTGAATTCAACCTGCTCAAGCTGCTGTCTGCAAGCTATGACAAACCCACACAGTATTCTGGGAGCAAGGTTTTTAATTCATTAAAAATATATTTTTACAACTTTTACCCAACCTTTTGAAAACAGTGGCAGAATGAAGTTCCTAAAAGGCCACATGCACATGTTTTTTTATTTGCCTCTAACGAAACACTGCTGCGCTATTCTGCTCAAGGTGGAAAAATGCTCCTGAAAATGAAATTGGAAATCTAACTTTGTTTCATTCCTCATGCAATTGGCAGTGGAAAATAACACGATAGCATCTAGAATATCATTGGTAAAATGAGCTTCTGAAGACCTGGGGCTGCCTGGCTCGTGTGATACCTCAGCTGTTAATGATTTTGGTAATAAAATGGTTGCAAGCTGACCGTGGGCAGGTTTCAGCTGGAGTTGTACAGTTGCAACTACTTAAAGGCAATCACAGCGTATATAATTACATGCACACTTGTGCTTGTGTATACGTGTGTACACGTTTACCTTGATGGTTACGCTTCGTCCGGGGCTGTTGTCGTGCATGAAGACTCGTAGCATGTGCGGGATTAGCTGGGGCAAGTACAGCTTGAACTCTCCTCCCAGGGCAACAACTATCTGTTCAATGAGCAGGATGATAGTGTTCTGCATTGGGTTGTTTGGCGTCCAGTACTCCTGCAGGTATAACAACAGATGAGGAAAAGAATCAGGGGTTGGATTCACAAAATGTTTTTTCTTCTTAACTATATATTACAATTTTCTACTAATATATCACAATATTACAATATCCTCACATATGAGTTCAGAGGGTAGGCCCCTAAAAAAGGGGATGTCCAGATTAAGTTTTTGTCCCCAAACTGATCCAGGTACCTTAATGCTGACTGTCGGCTGATACCAGTCCAATCTTTGTGTTGCATCAACTTTTTTTAAACAGGGCTTTAAACTAAGCTAAGCTGAAGTAAACTGAAGGTTTACCCAATTTTTTCATTCTGCCTGCTGCTCTTTTTCAAAAAACTACCATATTCATTGTTCATATGACCTTATTTCAGTGAACAGAACAAAAAAGCTTTATGTTCACTGATAAGTGTGAGGACATTACCAGTTAGCAGCCAAAACAAGGCTTCTAATTCTACATTCCACCATAAATAGGGCAGGAGTTACATTGTGTACATTTGTTTACCAAAATAAGGTCACAAATGTTTAGGGTAAGTTTCTTGTTGTGGCAGCTACGAATCTTGTCTGTAAATGGCACCTTGAGGACGCCAGACGCTCTGCAACAACAAAACCAAGGATCGGAAGTGGATTGGGCTTTAAAAGCTGATACCCAATCCATTATAAATGCCTGGACAGGCTCCGGATTCGATCCACTGACACCTGTATACTAAAATGATCAGTTAATTAAAACATTTATTAATTAAAATGAATTAAACAAGATTGTTAATTAGGTTAGTATCTACAAAAACCACATTTTACACCACAGACATCATATTTTCCAAGAAGGATTTGATCCCTTGACTTCTTTTATCATCACTTTCTGTTCTTGTTTACTGAAATGTTTGAACACTTAATTTGATTCTGGTTTTCCTCTATTTTGCACAGATCTAGCTGAATAAATGAACTTATTGGCACTATGCCAAATGCCAGGTGTGTGCTAGAGGGGTATAAAGCCCCACAGAACTGAGCTGTAGAGTAGTGGACCTGCATTCTCTGGACTAATGGTGCTCTAGCCAATACTTTTTAGAAGAGTTGGGGAGTTGGGGATGAGGTGGGGAACAGCTTGACCTCACTAATGCTCCTGCCGGTCAATGCAATCAAATCTTCACAGTATTGATAAAATAAATAAATAAATAAAACTCATCAACCACTATTCAATCATCATGTTTGACCCAAAAAACTGTGGCGATGGTGGTGAGCTTCATACCATACGCAACCACTCTTCTCTACTGCCCTCAACTTCAATGGCTCTGTGGTTTTATCTGTGGATTCACTCAAGTTTCTGGGCACCACCATATCCAGGGACTTGAAGCGGGAAGGGAATACTGTCACCACAGCCAGAGAGTGGAGCAGATATTAATCTGCTAAAGAAATTCTGAAGAAATGTAACCTGCTGCAGGCTGTGATCATCATCCATCATTGAATCCATCCTCACCTCATTTATATTACCCCTTTTTTGATCCTGCACCTTACAAGAAAGTGTCAATCTCCAGCACATAATCATGACAGCAGAGATCACGTCTGGAAGTAGTCTGCCAACACTTCAGGACATAAACAAGATTACAGCCCCCTGACACTAGACTCTACCTCTTTCCTTCACTTCTCTCTGATAGAAGATCCAGGGACTAGATTAAGGTTAAGTTTAGGTGTGAATTTAAGGATAGGTTAAGATTGGGTTTAGGTGCATCTTAAAGTAAGATTTGACTGTAGATTAAGGTATAGGTAAATGTTAGGTTTATGTGTTTAAGGTTAGGTTTAGGTGTAGATTAAGGTATAGGTAAATGTCAGGTTTAGGTTAAGGTGTTTAAGGTTAGGTTTAGGTGTAGATTAAGGTATAGGTAAATGTTAGGTTTAGGTTAAGGTGTTTAAGGCTAGATTTAGGTGTAGATTAAAGTATAGGTAAAAGTTAGCTTTAGGTGCAGATTAAGGTGTAGATTAAGGGTGGGCTAAGGTTAGGTTTGAGTGTAGATTAAGGTATAGGTAAAGGTTAGGTTAAGGTGTTTGTTAAGGTGTTTAAGGTTTGGTTTAGGTGTAGATTAAAGTATAGGTAAAGGTTAGGTTTAGATGTAGGTTAAGGTGTAGGTCAATGTTAGGTTCAGGTGCAGATTAAGGTGTAGATTAAATTATAGGTAAAGGTTAGGTTTAGATGTAGGTTAATGTGTATGTCAATGTTAGGTTTAGGTGCAGATTAAGGTGTAGATTAAGGGTGGGCTAAGGTTAGGTTTAAGTGTAGATACATTGTACATTTTGTAGCTTTTGCTTGGTTACAGTAACACTGGGTTTGACGAGCCAACTGTCCATTGTGAGTCCATTCTCTGTTGTGAGCCAACTCTAAGAGGAGTCACCTTCCTCTGAATTTAGCAATGAGGCAAGACCATAAAAAAAAGAATTCAATAGACGATTAGGCTGGGTTGTTCCTAACAAAGATTGTGAAAAAGCCATAGTCATAACTAGCTAATTAAGGTCCTCAAATCACTTGGGGTGCCCAACCTTTGTCATGGTTCTTCTATCCTTCTATCCTTTCTCTTTCATACAAATATACTAATCTTGCCATGCTGACATGTTAGATAGAATAGAATCTTTTATCTAGAACTTAATGGCTTTTGGAGATCAGTTCATCTTTTGCTTACTTGACTAGTTACAATAGCAGGAATTTTGACCAGAAAAGCACAAGCCTTAGCATGCCACTGTAAAACCTTGGTTGTTATATGCCATAATGTATGTTCAATTATCTACAGTAAAACAGTTCCATACTGCAGACTTTAACTCAGATGCACATTAGATGGCACTCCGAACACCGTGGTTAAATCCACTCGGATGTGGATTAGGATTAAAACAGTTAATCCATTCAAATATGCCTTGATCAGCAAGTTGTACCTTAAAATAACCACTTCAACATGAAGTAAGCTCCATGAGCTCGGCACACTGCTAATTGCACTATGCAACTTAAGTGAAACGGGCAGGACAACGCACTCAAAAACTGTGCAACGCTGTGTGTTCCACTTCTCAACTGTAGAGGGACCCCAGGAACCAGAAATACCAATTCTCAGGTAATGCTGCTTTTGAAATGTGCATATGTATGTTTTCTGTAGAAGATGTGATCATATTGTTGAGAAGAAAATGAACAAAACAAAACAAAACATTTCCATTCAATTGTATCTTCGTAATGAACCCAAAGCCATCACCTTTTCATATCTAGGGCAGAACCATCTGAAATATGTCGCCTGAAAGGGTTTTTTCCTCTGTAATGAGGTGTCTATGTGACCCACATTCAGCAATGCCCAAATGGACACCCGGGCTTTAGGAGCTGTGAGAAGAGTACATCCAAATGTCCTGTGACCAAAGTCACTATGTCATTCATTGGGGCTGACTGGAAGCAACAGCAGGAGAACAGATTGGAAGAAATGGGTCAGACTGTACTGTACACGGCAGCTGTGCAGACTGAGATCTGCCAGTCCATAAAGCAGGTAGCATGACCCGCCAGTCAGTCAAGAGGTTTATCCCCCACGTCCCTTCATATCTAATGGAGCTCTGAAAGCTGAAGGACCGAATCGCCATGTTGAAAAAGCACACAGCAGATGAGGGGAGTGGAAACAGTGACTCAGGCACTTCATAAAACTGTCGATATTTTCTTGGTGGCAGACCACTGCTGGCTGTTGAAAGGGGGGTTAAGGGTCCCCCTCTGCCAGCTCCGAGACCGCTTAGGGCTGCACATTTTGTTTTTATGCGCAATCTGCAATGACTATTCTGGCTTGCTTCATGTGGATTAGTAACAGAAGGGGTAAACACAAAAGAAACCATCCACTGTCCACATGCCTGGGCTGTCCATCTCCTTCACAATAAATCACCACAGAGCAGGACAGAGGTGCTAAATGACATACTGGAGTAGACCATAAAACTACACAGAACAAAAAGAAACACCATTTTTCACAGCCACCTCTGCAAGGGATGTTTAGTGAAACTGAATATTTCATTTGGGGCCAAAACTGTAGACTACACGCCCAATTACAGCTGGGCAGATGTATAGTGCAAGAAGAGACAGACAATAAATTGAGGATCACTTACTCGGATCAGGGTGAAAATGTCATCCATGTATGGTCGGATGTGGATCTTGACGAAGCAGACCACCATCCCCATTTGCTGGAAAAGAAACTAAGGGAGGAAAGGGGAAAAAAGTCAGACACAGAACAGGTGTAACTAAAACAAACTGATTGCTAACAAGTCAGGCGGAGTTCATGGAACTCAATCTGACACTAGAGACTTTGTGTGTCTGTGTTCTCATCAGTCCAGCTTAGTTCCAATCATGATTTCACACGTTCTGAACATTTTTCACTGCCTGTCTCTAAAACCTTGGGATGCAAGGTAACAGAAGACAGAGAACATTTTGGCTGAGCTTTATGTCTATTACTTCATTGCCAATATCAGTCAAAGTACAGATGCAAATGAAAGCCAGAACACACCTGCAACAATGTAGAATAAAAAATGTAATTAAATTAAAAATCCATAAGTATTTGGACAGGGACAGAGAAATATTTGTCATTTTGCTTCTGTATAGAACCACAATGGATTTTAAAGGCTGGAATCAGGATGTGACCAAAGTGTAGACTTTCAGTTTTAATTCAAGGGATTTAACAAAAAATATTGCATCAACCCTGAAGAAATTACAGGCATTTTATAGTCAGTCCTATTGACAGCCATACACATCTATGCCAGAACAGTACCTACACCATGTTTGACAGATTTGGGCAGGCTTTTTTTGACATTCTTGAGTATTACCACTGGTTTGCATATTGAAATAAACCCTTTGTATTTAGAGTCCTGAAAATTAGTGGGAATCTCTGTTTGGCTGCAAGTACATGTGCACTATATGATAGCAATGGTATATCTAAAACCGGTATACTGTAGATACCCTATCTGCAAAGATGAATAATGTACATTGAATGGCCATCTTGTTGCCTGAATCTGTCCATACCTCTACATTTAGTCAACAGCAAGCCTGTGATGATACAGACATGCATGTCTCAAATGAACACACTAAGGCAAAAGGAAAAACGCGCAAGTTAAACTTACCTCTCTTATGCTGGCGTCACACACCCGGATGACGTTGAGGAACGTGGGCATGACCTGGGGCAGGAACTGCACGCACTTGAGGCCCAGAGACTTGAAGATGAAAGTGACAGCCTGCACCACCATAGTGTGGTGATTGGAGAGCGAGGGGTCGCGCAAGATACGCATCAGAGTCACTATGGCAACCGCAGGGTAGAACTCATCCAGAGGCAGGTTGCCCATGTTCACGAGCATCTCACTGGTGCTGTAGTCAGCTAAGGAGAGAAGCACACAGACCCAAGCACAGGTTTTTACACTGCTTATTAAGCCCCGCATTGGAAATACAAAACTTTAACTGAATACCTTTCTGGCCTGAACACTCAAATTAACTGCAATCTAAACCCCAAATTTAAACCGAACTCTCATTCTGGCCCTAAACCAAGCCGTTTTTATAATATGCATTTTGGCACGCTGACATGATCAGTGTGAAGCTCCTCATACTTGACTGCAAAAACTCACCAACATTATGTCCTGACAGAATAGACAGGCCTTCCCTCACCAGAAAACCCCCCGGCCACGGCCTGACCTGTAATGATCTTCACCCATTTAAATACTTTTCTCCTCTTTCACAAATAAACACATCAAATCTGACTGACAGTAAAGTCAGATTCAACTTTACTCAGTGTTTTGCTGGCACCAAACCACACAGTTCAAATTTCCATGGTAACCACGCCTTTTCTCATTGATGGACCTGGCTTTAGGATGCATGGGTAGTGCATTTCATTACAAAGTCGAAACCGGATGGACAAATAGCTTTAATGGAAGCATATACGGTTACCTTATAATCTGAAGTAAGTTTGTGGTACGTTTACCTCGCTTGGTTTAAAATTATGGTAAAAAAAAACTTAAAAAATTCCCTTTGGTAATTATGAATTGGGTTTTTGCTTTGGGAACGAGTTCAGTTCAGCATCCAGTCTGTTCAGCTTTATACTGCTCTACTGTTGGGCTGTAAGAAAATATCAATGCATCAAATTATCGCAATATTGCATTTTCCAATACTATATTAATTCTCAAACAGTACTGACTCTTAACAAATAGTTTGCATGTAAAGGTTGGTGGCAGACAGTGGCTCGTTTTGTGTTGTGTTCTCACCGCTTCTGATCCCACTGTAAAATTTTCTTTTACTCTGATTTTCTTTCCGGTGTTGACCAGAGGAGGGGAATGGGTTTTGCCCTTTGTGACCACTGACTTGCTCAAATAAGGTTCGAACTGTTGTTCACTGTAAAGCTGCTTATGACAACCTCCATTGTGAAAAGCATTATATAAATAAAATGTATTGCATTGTATATATTCACTCCTCTTTAAGAGGTAAAGTCTTAAAATATGCATAAAAGCAGTTGAAAGTAGGAGTGTCTGAAAGATGAGCAAATGCAAGATCGAAAGGCAAGGAAGAGAGACACAGAGAGAGAGCAAGAGTGCAGAGAGAGAGAGAGAGAGAGAGAGAGAGAGTCTGAGAGAAATAGTGATAGATGGCCAGACTAATCTTCACCTGGTTTCTCAGTCACTGTGGGAGCTAAAGCATTTTTGTCTAAGCACAGACAGTCAGATACCGTCTCTCTCTCCTGACGTTTCTCTCGTCCTCCCCTTTCCTCAGCACAAATTCAGAAAAAAAAACAGCTGCATGGACACTCAAAATCACCCCCGTGAGCATTAACATCTGTCAAAGCCACTTTATCATACGACATATCTAAGAGGTTTTAGCCTTCTCTTCCATACAAAGACACAGGATCATTTCAGACCTTTCATCTGACACTCAGTGTTCAAAAGGGACTAACAACAGATCCTTAAAGCTATGCTTGGGCAAAATACTTTCGTATTTAGTTGGTCAGTAACGTTCAGTTGTTAAGCAATGCCAGATCTGTTAATGTGATTTTTGACCCACAAAAATGGACAAGATGGTTGGTGCTACTGTTTTTACCTATGTACAAAACCTACTTAACCTAAATAGAGTAGCTGAAATCCTAAGGACAGAAAGGCAAGTACAACAGATGGTGAACTCAAGGTGAAGTAAATGTTTGCTACCTAGTGCAATCTTAAATGTAAAAGTTTAGAAACTGGTGTAGCCTAAGGGGGAAAAAAAAACAGCGAAGGGGTTGAGGTGAGCTGTGGCTCATTACAATTTAAAGGTACAGGCCATTCTGAAGAGGGTTGTTTAGAAGGGTTAAAAGGGTGCTGTTGGACCCCAGAAAAGTGTTAACTCTGTTAAAAAGGGTACAATGTCATCTTTAATATAATAATATAACTACCTGACTGCAGTTTCTGGAAAGTGTGTGATGATACAGGCCTATAGTTTGCTTGACGTTGACGTTCATTTAGGGTTAGTAAATGTAATATTTCTTTCCCCAGCCAAATTTTCATATTAATGAGCATCAGCGCAGCGGGCATGCTACCCGAATTCATGACTCTAAAGTGAACTCTGAAGTGAACAACTTTCCATTGTCATAAATTATTTACAGGTACTCTTCTGGGAGCAACAGAGGTGATCCAATCGAATGGCCTGTGAATGCCTTCCCACCTAAAAGACACCAGCGCCAGGCATCGCAATAAAGGAAATTCTACACCTCATTATCTTCATCTCCGGCAACAATAAATTCATGTTAAGTGTTTCACGTAAAAGATCTGTGACTTCTGTGAAAGAGCTTACAACTGCAATTCTGCAACAGAAGCCTCCTAAACTACTGCAGTCTGCACTCTTTTTTTGGTGGATACTTGAGGCCGAGTGAATAAAAGAGACCCGGTCTGTACTTTCACAACCATGTGAGCTGAAGGAGGGGAAAGCGGGGTCTGTGGGCGAGTGTTTCCTGTGGTCGTAAAAATGTCGGAACGGCCCCACATGCATGGTAAACGAGGCCGTGTGCGCGTCTTGAGTGCATCGGGGCTGTTTTCGTAAGCATGTATGACTTCATCGCATCATCTGTTTCCCATACAAAACACACAAGGTCCCACTGAGGACCGCTGAAGTGTTTGATGTTGGTGTAATGGGTGTTGTGTCTCGTGGTGAGGACAGCCAGTAAGAATGGACCTGCAAACCTCAGGCTCCTTGGCGTTCACTGCACTTAAAATATACAGCAGGGGTGCGGAGGACAGGGGGAGAGTGGGGTAGAGGGAGTGGAGGTGTGGGGGTCCTGCAAGACAGTCAAGCCTGGAACAGCAGCCACAGATGACGAAAGCCAGGGAACTTGAAGCAATACATACAAACACATACATTTTTGCTCTTATCCTACACACATCTGATGGCTCAGGATATTTCTCGTCAGCTTGTGGTTGATGACTGATGGTCTTCTGGAGCAGTCCTAACAACTGTGAACTCAGAACAGTGCAGATGATGGTGGACTTCAAGAGAAGACCTCTGCCCCTGATAGCCCTGCTACCATCCTTGATAGGACTGTTATGGCTGTGGGCCCCTTTAAGTTCCTGGAAACCACAATCACCAGAGACTGAAAGTGGGATATCACTTCCATGCATTTCAAGTGATCGGATCACAAGGGGTCAGGGGTAACTGCAGGTGTAAAAGGGGTCCTTTGCATCTTAGAGACAATCAAATCCCATTCAGAGATGGTTGGGGTGCCATGCAACCACACTGTATGTGTAACTTTTCTACTGTCCAGAGAAGGCTTTTTACTAGATTTGGAACCACTGCTGTGAGAATTTGATTGCATTCAGCAACAAGAACTTTGGTGAGGTCAAGATGTTGGATGATCACCATCCCACCTCAGCCCCAACTCATAAATGTCTCCAAAATGTATTGGATGGAGCACTGGCATTCCAGAGAACACAGTCCCACTACAGCTTTATACCCTTCTAGCCCACGCCTGGCATTAGGCATGGTGCCAATAGGTTAATGTTTACCTGCTCCAGAGAGTCGTATTCTATTGGTAGTTCTTCGCTGTGTGAGTGTAAATTTGCACATCTGTGTCAGCAATGGGTGTATTACTTAGAAGGGATGGCCACAATCATTTATTTAAGTTATTTGTTGTTGAGTAAGCAGAGCATGATTCTTCACCACCAATCTTAACTTCTAGCATGAACCTGTGACTCCACAGAAATGAATCACCGTACAGGTACATGGCAAAAAAGAGAGACATTTTTTGTCTGACAACAAAAATACTGCTGTAGGAAAGCCAGGAGAATGATGGGCCAAGAGAGGAAGCAAGCTTCATATCTACCCCCGGTTATGAAACTTTGTGTTTTCCATCAGCCTTTGAACTTTAGCTGCTGAGGAGGTGAATATGTGTGTTTTGTGAATTACTGATTTGTGTCCATTTTGTACAAGAATTGAATCCAAATCGTGGTCAGCCAAGATGCATCCAACAACCACATCCATCTCTCTGACCACTTACTAGGTGTGAACATGTCCAAAAAACGGCAAGAAAAGCTGCGCCAAGAGACGCTGGTTTAGCTCTACACAACCATCAGAGAGCTCAGTGTCATTATCACATCTACCACTGTCTGGTTCAGCTCTGCCCCAAACCCAACATTCACAAACTATTGACTCAGGTAAGCAGAAAAGACCACTGGTGTTAAGCTGATGACCTGCTTGACCCGCAAACCTCAGATCTAGAAAGTGTGCTGAGAAAATCAATTCTGAGCCATAGTACCCTGGTCAGCACCTGCACTGCCATCCTCCCACAGCCCAGCTTTAGTCTTTTCATTAGACAATACAATTCTTACCAGTTCAACTGGCACTACCCCTATGGCGTGGGGGGTGCAGGTTTGAATCCAGAGCTATGCCACTTTGTCACCAGCAGCCAGAGTCTGAGAGAGCACAACTGGCCATGCCACACTCTCGGTCGGCCAGCACAAGGGTCTGTTAGTTGGTGGGGTGGAGCTGGCAACCTGGCACTTTCCTCCTAACGTGCTGGCTGTCTGGAAATGCCCCATCGGCAGCAATTCGCAAAAGAGGTGGCCACTGGCTTTGCATGTAATGAAAGAGACACATGATAATTCTTTACCCTCCTAGTGTCGGAAGCATTGCTAGTGCTAGGAGAGGTTACAAACGGGTGAGTGCATTGGAAGTACCAAAAGGAGAAATATGAACAAAACAATTTGTTCAACATATCACAACATTGAATCGTTAACCAAGTACCATGAATTGAATTCAATAGAGGGAAAAAAAAATCAAATCAAACATTTTAATGCAGTTTATATTAAGTGTGAGGATTAACGCATGAAATTTGAATGATTTACATTTTAGGGGACGTTGTTTGCAATTCTCAGGGTTACAGAATAAAACTGAAGATGCAAACTTATATAAATCTTGGCCGGCCTTCCACATGTGAACAAGGAGGACATTGTGTAAATGTGATCTTTGGCCAAACCATGGCTTGTTGGACCCAGTAAAGACATTTTGTCTACTCTGGTGGCTCACGACAGCTCCTCAGAGCAACAAGCATCAGCTTGTAATGTAAATAAAGAAGCGCAGATGTTGACAGAAGCACATCGCCACATTGGTGAGGCAAAGTTTATTTACTTGTTTTGATGTAAACTGCCTCCCTAGGGAAAGCCTTGGTGATTGCGTCTCGATGTAGATAACAGTCTTTACATAATCCCTTCTATTTATCGTAGGGATGAGAGAACAGTGGTTAAAAACACAGCATAACCACTTATCAGCTGCATGTAATGAATGTAATCAATCAACCATCATTGCCTCGCAGCGGCAAACCAGTCTTCACCTCGCACACATTCATATTCCCAAGGACTCATCAGTGAAATGAAAAGGCTGCTCAGCTAGAGTGTAGTCTTTCTCCAGTAAAAGGAAACGCCCGATAGCCTTGAAGCAGTGCTCCAGGCAGACTCAGACAGAGCTGCCCCAGACACTGCCCTTATACTGTAACTCAATCCCTCCGTGGGGAGATCTCCCTAACTTCCTGCCATTGGGCTTTTCATACAGCCCCACTGCTAAAACCATTAATTCTCTAACTACTCCCAAACCAGGCAGGAAGAAGAACTTGGAGACCTGGGCTGCCTGGGTCAATCCCTTGGGGTGTCCACGGTCACCCAGGATGAGGAAGCTCCAAGTCATGATCCTCAGCTGACAAGTTCAATATAAAATATTGAATTTACGAGAGCTATGCAGATTGCTTCAAACTACAATGATGCAAAAAGGCACAGGTGGAAAGGTTTCAACAACTTTCAGAATCATAAATACATACATACACACACACAGACTCAGCAATGATTATTTATTAATGGTTTAATTAATGACTACTGCTTGTAGTGAGCAATGTGCTGCTGCATTATCTGTGGAAATAACACAAATAATGGGCCAGATTCCAGAGAACAGTTTTTTTAGGTTTGCTTTGAAACCATTGCCAGTTCTTGTTAAAAGACACCAGAGAGTCATAATGCTAGTATCATAAACACTCTGAAAGCTCAGAAGAAGTTGTTGAGACATGTTTGCCTGACTGTAGCGTCCTGCAGCTGGTGAGAAAACAATATCTACCCTGCACTCAGGCCTAAAGGCATATATTTATGAATGGACTAGGGATTATATATTATATGACTAGGCGTGGGGAAGAGAAGGTGCAGAGGGTTTGCTATTCAGTGGGGAATCCTCTATTATTACTATTGCAGTGTAAAGGGCCACAATGTGCAAAACTAACTTAGATAAGCTTTATGAGTGAAGCACTGTATGAATCAGGTAGGATAGTTTAGGGAAGATGACAGGTGCAAACAAGCTCAGAGAATTACAGTTTTTTGGAAGGGTGAGGCTGGTGAAAGACATTGTGCTATCAATTGGGATGACCTCTGAAAACCCTCCAGAAGCTTAATCACTACACAGGAAATCATTTCTGTAAGAAGCAAATCTAACTAAAGCTGTAAGTCTTACCGGAGTCTTGGCTGGACTTGGACTCTGACAGGCTGACGGCAGAAGCATCGCGGGATTGGTCAATCATGCCAATGTTCACCTTGTGCTTATAAGGGTCCAGAGCGCCAAGAAGGCCCAGCACACGGATAGCCTGGGAAAGGAAACAGTATTTCAAACTAGAACATACCAATGCTAGTCTGTGTTAGTGCCCAGATTTCTACTGGTGTCTAGGGTTTAAGGTTGTGACTTTGTCAGCACAACACATCCTATGTATACTCAATGTGTACTGCATTTGTGTCTGATCACTATAAATCATCATATTACATACATATAAGCTTTAGAACTACCATGCAAAAGTTTAGAAACAACAAAATTAGTCACATGGTCACAAATGAATGTACAAAAGTTAGCCTTTTGCTACTACTTGAGCCTATTTCATGTCAGATTCAGCCGCAGGTATTATTGTATTAATACATAATTTACTGCATACAGAAGGGCATGTCAAGCAGTGCACTTACCGCATTTACCGTGTGAAATGACATTTAGGCTTTAAATAATTAGTAGGAAACTATCAATCTGAGCTTCTAATGACTGCAAACTAAGGGTGTAGCAGTATGTGTATTTGTACCGAAGCGTCACAGTAGGTGGGTCATGGTTCGTTTGCACTACAACAGTGAATTCAGTCATTTCACAAGCGCACCTGCCACCCGGAGACCTTAAAGAGTAAGCTGTTGGATTTGCCTGGTACTGTGGGTAGACTCTATGGGTTGTTCAGTTGAATTTAGTACAATTCATCTTCAGACTTCACCATCAGACATCACCAACCCTAAAACAACAGCCCCACATTTAAGAATGTCTTCAGAAGAAGTTAAAAGAGAAAGGCACCTCTCGCCTGATGCCCTGGTTCTGCTCTGTTTTCAGGAAGTTGAGCAGCACCTCCAGCAGAGAGGGGTACTTCCTGTAGGGCTCCACCACATAGCCAGTACTAGCCACCTGCTGGCCCAGAGTCCACAGCGCCACCTGGTGGATGAGAAAATGAGAGGACAAAATGTAATGAATGATGAATCAGATTTTATACGTTTTAGAAATTTCTCAAAGTCGTCTTCAAGACCCAAGGCATTTTACATATTTACTCCATCCCCATATGATTGAGATCAAAAAAGAATAAGCACTGTCTAAAGGGTCACTAAGGACTGGTCTATGAACAAGGCAGGGGTGTTCAGCTCTGGTGCTTGAGGGCATTAGCTCAGATATAATGAAGTGTGTCCACATTTTATGATGAATGGACAAATAGATAAGGTCCAAAATGACTAACATTGACCTTTATTAAGAAGGTTTTTTCCTTCTCTTGTAAAGATGCCCTTTTGGAGGCACAAAGTATTTATGTGACAGTGGCAAAATGAAGACATGCTAGATTAGTCTCCAGACGAAGCTTCTTAAACAGACATCAAAAAGCACTTAAAGGAAAAAAAGAAACTTGCTTAAAGAGTGAATTGCGTACCCTGACCCAATGCAAAAACAATAAAGTTCAACAATACCCAAACAACCCAAATATCTTGCACACACAAATGAGAAAGTAGGGCAGCAGCTGAAAAGTGAGCTCTTCGGTTACTTTGGCTTTCGTGTCTGTGACCAAAACCCACCTAAATCAATTCTGACCTTACGCCATCCCTGATGGCTCTAGCAGGATAAGACAACACCAGACCAACTGTGAAAACTTTAGGGAAAGCGTCTGTTAAGGTGAGGAATGTTGACCATACCTTCTAACAATTGTGCTAAATGCTAAGGTTTCAGTGCACATGGCCTAAAGTTGGCTGGGAGCAACAGTGAAATATGGCTCAGCCTTGGCTGGCCAGCCTTCTCAACAGGAACTCTGCCACTGAGAGCTGAGAAAAGGAATATGCCATTCATAACAGGAGTGTGGCATGCCATGACAAACAGCATGTAGCACAGCTTAATTTACTGTACTGGAGAAGTTCAAGAAATGAGCAATCACTAGGCCTGTGTGTGAAAACAGTTTGAAGAAGGAAATTAAAAACTGTAAATGTTTATTGGACTTTTGAAAGTGAATGTGGCGCATTCAGGTTGTGCATTTTGCTGCTCTTATTAGAAACTCACATTGGTACCTACAATGTGCAGAACATACAAAGACAAAGCAAGCCAGCTTCTTGGAGCACCTGTTTTTTAAGGTGTCCCCAAATGGAAAACTGTAATTTTTATACACTCCCACTAGCCCAAACCTCTCAAGGCTAATTGCAACAGCTACTTCGGGAGAAAACAGAAGTTGAGCTTGGCGATATGACCTCAAATTTATATCATGATCAATTCACGTTTTACCTTGACTGCGGTTAATGAACAATTATGTTATAGTATTACTTTATTGACTGTTGCACTTGTACTTCAATATTTTACAGACTGTGTAGCTCCAGCAAAAAAATAAAAAAGTAAAGTAAGTAAAAACTGTAAAACTTGTAAACAAACAAACAAACAAATAAATAAAATAAAAAAGGCAAGAATATGACAGTTAAATGTCCTGAATGTCCGTTTCGATTTATTTTTTCAATGAACTGCCCAGCCCTACATGGAAGTGAGGCTAGATAGGCTTGAAAGGCTCACAAGGTAACGCTAGGCAGAGAAGAGGACAGCCTATAATAATCTACGCATGTGGGGAACCATGGCATGAGGAAGCTAAGTATTTGGCAGGGGAAAGACAGGAAAGTAAGAAGATGCTAGGCAAGGGGTGGGCAATTCCAGGCCTGGAGGGCCAGATTCCTGACAGTGTTATGCTTTTCCAGCCCAGGCACACCTGATTCAACTCACCTGTTAATTGCAAGGTTTAATAGGTCTGTAATTAGGTCTGTTAGAGCAGTGAAACCAGCAAACTGTGCTGGACTCTGGACCACTTTGCCAACCCTTGTGCTAGGCTAAATGTTAACACAAGACTCAGGGTTAAGAACAAAATTCTTAAGTTATGCTAGGCTGTGGTCCTGTGGGCCGTCATGGTGACATAAAAACCAGCCAACCATCCAGAGTTCTACCTGTTTCATTTTGAGGCAATGTAACAGGGTTGTAAATAAGCTTGTAACAACCAGTCACATATTTCATATTTATACATCAAATAACTTAAAATACTTAATAAACACATTCTTTGATACCTTTAAAAGGGGTCATACCTGTCTTTTTGCCAGTGAGGATGAATCCTGAAGCATGTCCATGATAATGGGGAAAAGCTCATCCATCCACTTTCTCATTTCCAGTCCACTCACCTGCCCACCCAGACAAAAAAACAAAATCAGCATCAACAGATATCTACTTAAAAATATGTATGTATCTGATAATAATTCAATTTACCAAATAAATATATTATTTATTGAACTCCAGAAGAATGTTGGGTGATGCTGGACTACTGCACAAACAGTGCTAAACTACATACAAACAAATCTTATTACAGAATTCTGTAATGTTATCCCAGGTAGTTCAGCGTACAATTTATATTTGTTTATTTGTTTACAGCGTACAATTTTTTTATTTTTTTTGTAATTTATGTAACACAAACCATTGGAAAATAACAATTTTGTGCCAATTTGAACCAAGAGATTGTTTATAGATATAGATACTTGTTTTGAAGCAGGCAACAGTCAGAGATCACAATGCAAAGGCTGCAACAATTTCATATTTCCAATGCTATTTCTATTTTTAAATTTTAAACTTTATATTTGTCTATTTTTGTTGTTACTGTGGGCTGCCTATCTGTATGCACCCATATTCAATAAAAATATACTAAGTTTATTCAATAAAAAAACTAAAATAATATTTACTTATGGGTGTAATCACTTACTTAAAATGTCCTAAACAACGTGTGTCAAGGTTTTGGCTATTTGTTTTTTATCTTTTATTTCTTTAATTTCTCAAACTCAACAATTCTCCGTTATTCTTCGCTCTACCATGATAGCACAGAATGTATAAATTATTAAGCATTTCCTATACCTCATCTTGCCTACACTCTTCAAACAACCTGCACTTGTCTTGTGTCTCTCTTTCTGGTCTCCCTCACCTCTACTTGCTGCCTGTATACCTCTGCCTTTTCTCTTTCTAGGCTGGCATCACCTGCACTTCCTCTGCTCTGTATGACTACCCTGACTTTAACTCTGAACTTCTCGCTACCCTGCCACATCCAGGTCACCTGAAAGGAAATGCAGATGTGGTCATTTACAGAGCACATTTAGGTCAAAAGGTTGACAACTGCACATTTGTTCCTACCTGGGCCAACTCTCCAATGGTGGCTAGAACACTAATGACTACACCAGGGTTGGGGTCTGGATCTTTCAGCTTTAGAATCAGGGCCTGGAGAGCAAAGCAAAAAAAGAAAACCAAACACACACACACTTAGACTTAGACAGCTCAGACAAAAGAAACATCAGGTCATCTAAGAATACATTGCAATCTGACATTTATAATGTAATCCATGCAATGATTGTAGACATACATACTAAGCACAAGATAACATCTACTACACTTTATAAATTGTAATAAACATTAATACGGTGAAAATGCAGTCAGTGTAAATGCACCCTAGACCAAAATTCAAATCCGATCACTCAAACCACTTCAGAAGGTGGTCTAAGACCCATTTGAGTCACGTTACAGCAGTGTAAACAAACCTGTCTCTCAAAGGAAGTACAACTGAAACAACAGTAATAATTGCCATGCAGTGAGCAATTTGCATATTCCGTCCCACACAACAATCAGACTTCTGTCTGACTAACCAGAGACGCATTTGACAAGTTAAAATGCATGTGACTAAAATCTTATCAGGATTTGTGAAGCAGATCCAATCAACTGGACTACACAGAGGTCAGGGAAAGTCTTGCTATGAACACACCAGTATTCGGTAGCTTCAGTAGTTAAAAAAAGGTTGCAAAAGGATTCAAAGCTGTTGTTTGTACCTTGAGAATGGGCTCCATGTAGGGTCTGATGAGCCTGGGGGCATTGGAGACTAGGTGACCAAGCATGCGGGCACTCTGCTCCTTGTTCCGACCCACGCCACTGTGCTCTAATTCAGTCAGGATCTGAAAAAGAATGAGGATGATGGCTGAGACAATGGTTTTTCCTTCAATAAATTGAATTTATAATCTGAACATGACAAAAATGCAAAAATATGAGAAGGGACAAATACTTTTTCACAGCACTGCATGTACAGACAGAGTGGAAACTGTATTAAACAATAATTTGTAATCAATAGAATATCAGGTAAAATAGGTCTTCTCTGAAGTCCTAGAAGGCCCTGAGGGGTCTCCATTGTCATTAGGTATATCTAACAGGCAAGTCTGGAGTACTTGCAAAAGGCAGCAGGATGGATGGTTTCCACAGACTTTGCATCAGCACAAAATCAGTGAGACAATCTCGCCCCCTGCTGTCCTCTTACAAAACTACACCCACTTTAAAACTATGCACTTCGCAGATTTCCCCACTTTACCTGTATGAGCATCTTACGCAGAAAGGGCATAACGAATGCGGGGTTCATGCTGCTGAGACGGCCGATAGTACAGATGGCCAGCTCTCGGATTTCAAACACCTCATCATTTAATGCCACGAAGAGAGCCTGCAGGTTCTCAGCTTGTGCCAGGTGGGCGTCGAAGCGCTCATCCAGAGAGGCCAGCACACAGTAACGGATGTCAGGATCTGGAAATGATCACACATGTTTGAACTCAGTGTTTAAAGCTTAAAATAATGAAAAAAGGTACACTAGCTCCCCCTGAAATATAACACCAAAAAATGTTTTCCCCACCTGGATCAGTGATGCCTACTACCAGCAGTTTGCTTAGGACATCTGCCACCACCTGCACGGCTGTTTGACTGACCACATGACCGTGGCCACTGATCAGGTGGATGGAAGGCGTAAGGAGGCGTGAGCAGGTGCGTGCTGCTTCCATGCGGATCTCCTTGTGCTCGCTGTTCAGGAAGTGGTCGGCACAGTGTCGAACAAACTGCGTTAAGGAATGGCCTAGAAAGAGTGTCAGGCATGAATATAGTTATTTCCAGGCAAAATCAGAAAAAAATATCCTTCAAAATATGGTAGTCCAGCTCCATACTGTGTATATGTACATATACACACACACAGAACTTAGCAGAGGTTTTAGGCACTTAAGCACAAGGTTATCCAGTGTGGTCAGGACAGAGAGAGAGAGAATTGATGAGTAATAATAGTAAAATAATAATTTAAAAAACGTAATAAATAATCATAACAATAATAATAATATAAAATAATAAATAAAAGTAATAATACTAAAACAGAAATATTTTTCTGAAACTGAGAACCTTTCGATAAATTATAGAGAAAAGAATATTTTCCACAAAAAAAGACTATATCCTGTAATACCCTCAAACTCGAAGCTGCCCAGTGTACGCAGCGCCAGTGTAATGCTGCCCACGTCACTGGCCTCAGGGATGTTGGTGAGGCTGGGTGAGGCCAGCTGGTGGGCCAGGCCTTTGGGCATGCCTGGGTGCCGCAGTGGTTTATGCATTAGAACCAGCGACAGCATCTTCAACAGCCCGTCCTGGATGTCCTTCTTCAGTTGAGGAATCTGTCGGCTCAGGTCGTACAGCACGGCTGTCAATGCAGGACTGGAGTAGAGACGAAAAGGGAATGACTAGAATCAGCATGACAGGCAGTACGTTAAACAAGATCAGGATATGTGGTATATCGCCACTGTCACACAAAACGGAAACTTTACAGAACAAATCAATGTCCCAGTCATTCAGATTCCCAGGCATTTCTATTAGTCTATACATTATGTAATCCTGACACAATGTAAATGACAACAGAGAGATAAAAAAAAAAGAACACCAAAGATATACTATGTACTGGTTGGCTGATGTTAATGCTGAGTTTCTTTAAGAATAGCTTAAGAAATGAAAAGGTTTTTTAGGTTCAGATGATTACCTAAGCCCAACAGCTAACATTGGTTCCAGGAGCTCCTTGATATCTTGTTGAATGCTAGGTCCCATGGCTCTGGACAGCATGCTGATACAGGTAAACACTGTGGCATCTACCTGCATGGTCTTCTGTCTCCTGAATAGATATAAAAATAAATAAATAAATAAATAAATAAAAACCCAGATATAAACAGTGAAATAACAAATGAAAAGTCAGGCTGTATACTAAGCACTCTTAAAAACTAACAGTGACAACGCAGTAGCAGGTGCCTGATGGCTTAAGGCAACATTTTCCAAGCTACTTGCTATTATTGGTAGATTTCTACTACATCTACTAATCAAAAATATAATGTGCATGAGTGAATCTTGCAAGAATCAGTTTTTTATTTTTTTGCTAAAAGCTGTAATTATTTACTTGTGTGCAAAATCCTTGGGTGGCAGTGCTGCTTTTATGATCTCCAGGATCTTAGTGAGGTAGGGCTGAATCTCGGTCCTCACAGCCACCACTAACAGCCCCAGGGCCTGGAATGCAGCTGTGCGCTCTTTCTCCTTCTTTAGACAGCCGAGAAGGTGTCCCATCGTGTCCGACAAATACTGATCTAAAGACAGACAAAGAGTTTATACTTTAAACAATGACCAATCTAATGGTTATGGTAACAGTTATCCTAAAACCTTTAGGAAGTTATATATGTATATATGAGAGAGTGAGTACCAGTGAATGTGTGTGGCTGGAAAGCAGCAAGACGGGGGAGTAGGTTGAGAATGGTCATTTGGATGAGGGGATTTTTAGTAGTCCTGTACTTGAGAACCCAGCGACACACCTAAAACACAGCAATACATTTGGCAAATACTTGCAATTAGCTGAGCAACATTGAGAATTCTGAGAATATTGTGGAGATCAGTATGTCGAACAATAGCACTGAACTTTATGGCACTAATCCTAACACACACACACACACACACAATAAAAAACTCAAATCACAGCACGTCCACCTACTATAAAACTATAAAAAGTTATTTCACACCAGCAGTTGCCGAACAACATATTTCAGTCCAGAGTGTGTGACACCACACACACACAGTAACTTGACTGCAGTGTTTTTAAAAGAACTGAGAGCTGATTGGTCAGGTAGTAGACTCAGACTGGATTATAAACACACACATACATATATATATATATATATATATATATATATATATATATATATATATATATATATATATTAAACACATTATAAAACACTCATTTTAAGAAACGTCTCTACAAAACAAAATCAATCAGTCCAGAATGTCACAAAATAGAAACTGCTACTGAAAAAAAAAGTGAAAAATCGGATCAGTGTTCAGCATTAAGAGACTCAGCACATGTGTTCGGGAAGTGGTGCAAGAGTAGTGAACAAACCTTTAACAGCTAAGTATGTAACTGGCAGGCTAATGATTTTGCTGATGTAAAGGTCTACACTATGCTACGACACTGGCTCCACACACGACTATGCAACTTTTGCATGACACCAGCCTACTAAATGATACCACCCAAGCTGGTGACACTACTGTTTTTACCTAGATATCTGTCCATTTTATAGAGTAAAGTAGGTCATACAGTCTCAGAAACCACATACTTGTGTATTAGCAGTGCAGCATGAATGTAAACTTGTCTTGGCTGTTCAATGACATTCAGAGGGAAAGCAAAATGAGATCTCTCCAAGACACCTGGATACTCACCTGGTCAAAGCGTTCCTCCATCAGTTCCCGGCAGTAGCGGCTCTCCACCAGTGTGCTTTTGGAGGGAGCAGGCACAGCGCCGAAGCTGAGGAAACCCTGCGGGCTGCTGTAACCCAGAAGCCCCAGCAGAGCATTGGATTGAGGCGGCTGCACCGACTGGAAGCTGGTGAAAGGTGTGATGTGCCGTGGTTTGGTGCCGAAGCCCATCAGCTCCTTGCAGTACTTGTCGTGAACCAGCTGCTGCTGGGTGATCTCATCCATCTCCTCTCGCATCCGCTGGAGAGGGGAGGGAGTGTGAGAGAGTTGAGGAGAGTGGATGACACATAGGACAGGAAAAAGACCAGGGTGATGAGACAAATGATAAGACAGAGGGAAAGTTACAATTCCAATAAACAGGAAATAAAGAAAACAAATGCATTGTGGTCGATCTTTTAATCAATGTAATATTAAAAGAAAAATGTAATTTTAATTATTTCAAAAAGAGACAACAAAGAAGCAGCAACCAATACAAGTCAATTTCATGTGACTAAGACTTTTATATGTGTAGCTGCATACCTCCCCCTCCATGCTGCTAATGCGGACAAGCTCATTCAGAATCAGCAGGGCTCCATGAACCCGGTCATCCTTGTTCATGCCTTTCTCTTTGGCCAGGGTCTCATCAAACCCTTTCTCAGCCTCTTCAAACGTTTGCTGTGGAAAGGAAGCCGGATCTGGTTAAAGCAGCCAAAAGATCAACTTGAAAAGCTTGCTCACACCTGCATGCTTGAGTCGTTTTAACCAACATACTATATATCTGCTGGTGAACAGAGAGTCGACGATCAATCATTCACCTTGAAGTTAAAAAATTCAACACACTTAAAGAAGGCGACAAGGATGAGTTAGTAACAATCAATCTATGTGTATCAGTATTTATGCAAAACACGCAATTCTTTAGAACACTGGGGTTTTTGGGGGAATGGGTTCATAATCACTACTTTGCTTTGGATACATGGCATTTCACCATGCAGGAGCACCTGAAAATAGGCTGCGGTTCTTGCAAGAGAAGGTTTTTAGCCATGTAGGCCAACATAATGATCCACAAATGCAAGCTTATTACAGTAATTTGCAGTGCTGGGCCGCACCAGAGTCTGCTGGGTCTAGAAAAACAACTTAAGAATACCTTTGAACAGTCCAACTCATCCTAAGACATTCTGAGTCAAAAGGCTTCCTGTTCTAAAGAAACTTGCCCATGGCAACTGACAGTATGGCACAAACACAGAGGTAGGAAAATGCTGGAGTATTCTGCACAGGCCAATCTCAGTGGTATAATGACAGTCTTAAATGACAGTACCACTAAATAAACACTAGCTTAAACTAAATGCTTCACCCTCATGCATAGAAACCCTCAGGGTAAAGACCACCAAGGTGAGAGCTCACCTTGTACCACTGAGGCTTTTGCATCTCCTTGGTCTCTCTCTGAGTTGTGAGGATCAGGCAGGCTCGGAGGGCAGAAACTGCCCCCTCGCGGATGGCCTGTTTCGAGTCCCACACCGCATAGAAGATGTTGTCAAAGAATGGCTGCACCTGCTGAAAGAAGAAGGTGGGTGCGCTGACGGCCAGTTCCCGCAACACCAGTACCTGAAAAACAGAAACCAAAAGTGATGTAGTCCAATCAAAACACACATTAGATTATTATTATTATTATTATTATTATTCACAATTACATTTATAATGCTAGACATGCACCGGGACAATAAATCTTCATGACTTTCTGAGATTTAGGATTGCATAAATTGGTTAGGTTCATGCCCCTTAACATGCCACAGTTGTTTTAGATAAACAAGACTTTTGCAGGTTTATATGAAATGTGTCCCTAAGCTTCTGACGTCTAATGTACATGACTTAGGAGTCTGTCCAAAAACTTGATCTTACCGCTGCATGGCGACGGCCCTCGTTCCTGTCTGCTCCCAGCCACTCCAGGGCCCTCTTCACTTCAAACTCCACATATTCGGCGGTGAACGTGTCACCTGCCATGGACAGGTGTCCCATGGCCTTGGAGGCCATTTCCATGACCACGGGGTCACTGGAGGGCAGCAGGTTGCGCAGGTAGTTGGCGAAGCGGCTGATTCTGGTGGCATTGCCTCCCTCCACTCCAATCAAGCTCACTAAAAATGATCAAGACAATTATGATGACTGGAGCTGGATTTTGTGAAAGAATCCAAAGACTTATTTAACTGATCTTTTATCGGAATTAGGTTTTTCATAGGACCCCTGCTGGGCTCAATATAGCAGCAAATTTGCCATTTTGTTTAATATCCAAAATGATAAGTCATACATTATCTGAGTTACTAAAGCATAAAGCAGTTTCATTTAATCCATCTTCATTTACTGTACTAGATTTCTGTTCAGAAGCTTTTAGAGGCATTAAACTCTGCAGACGTTTAGTTCCTATCACCACCATTGTGAACGATTATACCGCAAATTATCAGTGCAAATCCTCTCTAGATAGATAGGGTGTAGTAATTTATTCTTATATGACCAGTTGCAGACAGAGGTTTGTATGCACTCATCATGGACATGAATGTCATGGCAATATTCTGCCTTCAATCATTTCTTTAAACATTTTTTTCTGTGAAAGAATAAGGTAATTCTGGAAATTTTAGACACAATTAGGTGTTCCAACAGGACAATGCCTGCAAACACAAAGGTACTGAAGTTGTGGAATGGATAATGTAGGCTAACATTACCTCAACTCTATCGAAAATATGTGGACTACGTTTAAAAAAAGTCAACCAGCAAATTTAATTGATTTCTACCAAACGGCCAAATACAAAAGGTTAAATATCTGGCCAGAAGTTTACCACAAGCTGGCTACCAAAGCGTCTGGTCAAGGTGGAACTTGCTAGGGGCCACTTAACCAAATATCAGGTGTGCTGTGTACATATTTTTGACCCTGTATATGTGCTTCCAACCCAAATATACACTTGTTCAACATATTCTTGTTTTGTTTCTACTAAAAATGTATGTTGTGCACTCATTCCGCCCTAGAAAAAGAAAAGTTCAATGAAATGACTGACCAATATTGCCATGACGTTCCAGTCCAACTGCATGCAGTACTGTACAGACTGGAATGGACTGTCAAAAGAATATAGTCGGACTTACCTATGGCAAGAATCCCGCCCTTTTTCTCATTCACGTCTGAGCTGGAGACCAGCTCAAATATGTGGTGGTTCAGCTCATCATAGAAAGTGGTGGCTTCATCTTGGCTCAGCTATAAAAAATTAAAAAAAGATACACATGCAATCGGTGTCAGTTCAGGCAGCTCATTTCTCAATATAATTCAGCAATGTTTGTATTTATAATGTTTCGTACTTCTCTCAGCTCTGTGGTGACATAATGCTGGAGGTCTTTAGCAGCTTTGGCCCTCGTGTCCTCATTCCGACTCTTGAGGCCACTCACGAACTGCTGCAGCACCGTAGCTGTGCCGGACATGCTGGCAGCAGAGGGTGCCGCTACCTGCGGTCCCTGCAGCAGAGGTAACGACAACCTGCCTGTTTGTTATGCATGGACAAACTTGTACTAGCCATCCTTTCCATCAGCCCTTTATCTGCCCTTTATTGACAAACTCATAAAGAGGGCCGGCTCTGTCCTGGGGTGCTTCTTAGACCCAGTGCAGGTGGTGGGAGACAGGAGGATGACAACCAAGCTGGCATCCATGCTGGAGAACAGCTCCCACCCCATGCATGAGACTCTGGCAGCACTGGGCAGCTCCTTTAGCGACAGGCAGCTTCACCCCAAGTGTGTGAAGGAGCGATATCGCAGGTCCTTCCTTCCTGCTGCCGTCAGACTACACAACCAACACTGCTCCCAGTGGACCACATACACACACACACTTAAACTACACACACATGTTCATGTTCAGGGAATACTATGTGCAATATCCCACCCCCATGTGCAATTAAGAGTCTTTTGCTGTAAATAATATTGTTTATTGCTTTTTTAATTCTTATTTATATTGTGTATATAGTGTAAATTATTTTTCTAAATTTTTGTAACTGAGTGTCTTGCTATCCCTTTCTGCTGTCAAACTGTGAATTTCCCCACTGCGGGACTAATAAAGGACCATCTTATCTTATCTTATCTTATCTTATCTTATCGATCACCCAAATCATATCTGGACCTATATTCCTAGTGTCAGATCCCTGTCTTATTTACAAATGACGTTTACAGAAAGGAACAGACACAAGATCAGCACTTTACTATGAGTCGCTTTACAAATCCTAGCCCAGGTTTTACAGTGGTTGTGTGGTCAGAAACTGGCCATGGGTGAATGAGGTAGCGAGTGGCTGACAATTCGTGCAAGGGGCCCCTTCGTGCAAGTTGCCAGTGAGTGGAAGAACAAGGTGGCTAGGTGGGAGTGTGTGCATTATAAAATTGACATGCTGCAACGTTTGCACTAAGAGTACATTAGTAAGACAAGTATGAAAAAGGCAAATTAAGTGACATGCAGATCTTCTACAGTATCATGGTAGGAAAACAACATTTAGAGACATGAACCGTTTCCTCAACTTCAACAATCAGTTAAAGAGCACGTTTGAGGGAGCAATTTATTAAACTGAAGGAATGATTTAGCTATGTATTATTAAAAAGGATCACTCTACATTAATAATGTAGGGGCTCTGTAGGAATATTGTAGGTATAACTAATGCTATAGTAAAATACACAGCGCAGCTTTCTCGGGCAACACAGGGTCATCCACACATTGTTATTACTATAGCAGCTAGCCAGCTAGCTAGCTTCAAACTTCCCATGTAAACAGAACTGCACAGTCCAGAAGAATAACCTTACAAAACGCTGAAGTAAGCCAAACGCTAAAGGCTGACAGGGAACAGTGTCTGAGCTCTGGTCAGGCAGTTAACGGCTCCGTCCATAAACTGCTTTAACTCCCATAGCGAGGAAAGCCTGGCAAGGCTAGCTAGCGAAATGTGCTAATAGCTAGCTAGCTAGAAAAGAGCCCACTCTGGCAGGCGGCTGGGTGACATTTGTAAACCGTTCACGATGTGCTTTTACGCCTCCGTGGCCATAAAAAGTGCACCTGTACCAAAAGCATAACTGCAGCAGATGTTAGACTTGCTAAAAGAGACAACCGTGGTCTTACTTTTAACGTGTTCTCCTCTGAAGATGTTCTGTTCGCAAGGCTGCAGGAATACAGGGCGGGGTTTTTACTGAGCAGCACGGAGTCGACCAATGGGATGAGGTTTGGCTATGATTGGCAGTGTAATCTGCCATACAGAAGCCGGTAAAACTGAACAGCGCACAGGAAGTCGTTCGGAATTTGTTTTCGATCACAGAAAGGGCCGGACTGGAGATGGGGTCGACCAATCACGACGGTCACCTTTTACAGGCAGCGTGAAGGTGGCCGAGGGTCTTTCACTTCTGTATGAGAGGTGGGATTATAAAGGGGCTCATAAAAATGCATGTGGATTAAAACATAATGGACTCGATAAATCTGCATAAGAAAATCATCATTTTTTAGTGATAAACTGTGTTTTTTTTTTATAAAATCAAATATTAATTTATTTTGAATGAGAAACAAAACTGTTATAAGCAAATAACAGTTGATTATCAACCTAAACTGACCATGCATGAGAGGTAAGAGGAGAGAAACTGTCAGTAGGTCAAAAGTTTAATGTATCTTAAAGCCCTTTTGCTACAAGTAGTCATATTTTGCTGACCACTATTTTGCTAAATTTTAAGCAACCCTGTTCAAGGGACACATTTGGTTGATTTTCTATGGAAATGTAATTGAATAAATTCTCTTTCTTTGTATAAATTCTGGAAAACAATTCTATACTATATCAGAATTTACTAACATTTACATTACATAAACACATTTGATGTGCCATTACTTTTGCACACAGAACTTTTAATATTGTTTTTTTTCCCCTGTAGAGGATGTAAATCGTATCTACATATAGAAAATCAAAAACACATGTTTGGATCATGGGTGCTTGAAACTTTGCATAAGAAATAAGGTAGTAAACTAGCCTTTAGCTATTCTGTTTTAATTATAGATTCAATAACCGACTTAACCGGACTGTGAATATTTGCTCCATCTCTAGATTCTAGACAGTAGCCATGCTAAAAATGTTTGTTTCATAAGTATATATATATATATATATATATATATATATATAAATAAAGTATTTCCACACATAAAAAAGGGACTTTTACTTAAATATGGTTTATTTCAAATGTTTGCAAGTCACTTCCCAGAGATGCTGAATCCCAGCAGTAAGAAAGGAGTTTACAAAAGGCGACCAAACCGACGAGGAAAAGAACATTGCATATGTAAGAACCGATACTGCCCAGCATCTGCACAGGCCCTATATGTTTTTAATAGTATTAATAGGCGTGTACATTCCCTCTATGCCCCTTAAGCACAGTGACATATCCAGCATACACAAAGATGTTGCTCATTTCTCGTTGGCTATAGAAGTCCAGCTTCTCCTCCTCTGGTCTATCAGATCTTTCCTGGGTCCTCCTTGAGGGTAACAGTCCTGTTGAAAACCATCTGGGAAAAAACAAGATTTGCTTTTGAATGTAGTTAAAAGTCCATTGAATTTTTCTTATTACTATATTAATAACACTCTGCCTAAGTAGAAATGCAGACAGCATGCTTGTACTTGGGTGTGCTTAGGCTTACCTTATCTGCTGTGCTATCTGGGTCCACAGAGAAATAACCCACTCTCTCAAACTGGAATTTATCAAAGACTTTGGCCTTGCTCACTGAGCGGTCTACTAAGGCACTTTTAACCACTTGCAAGGAGTTCTGGGAAGTAGAAAAATGTAAATGTCAGCTGGCTGAATACAGCAGTGTTTTGTTACTAGAACAGGCTATGAAAACAAAGAATCAGAATTAGCATGAGCATGTCCAATGACCAGTACATAGCAATTATAGCACACTACCAAACTAAAAACACTCACAGGGTTGATGTCACTCAGAAAGCCACCAGGCACTTCAGCGGAGTCCTCTGGGTTTTTGTGGAGGAAGCTGATGAAAGAAATATAGATTTGTACACACAGATGTATAAACAAAACTAGCAATGATTACACAATATAATTCATTCATATTAAGTGTCGCCTGCGTCCTACATGGATTGCAGCCATTTATTGGATGTGTGTGTGGCTTTGGTCATAATTTGTTTAATGATCATGAATTTTTAGGTCTTCAAAAAACAAACACCAACAACCACAAGATACAAATACAGACTGCCTGTGTCTGTATTTTTTGTCCTTTAGTAATAGCCAAGCCTGCACGCCTGTTAGTTAGGCCTTTAGGTGCAGAACTGAAGCTTAGATCAGTCTAAATAACCGGCAACATAATAATCAGTTTGGGACCAATTTGGCAAGGAAAAACAAACATCATCAACAACTTGACAACTTGTTCATTCATTCAAGTAGTTTTGAATGGAAAACAGTGGCAGCAGCTCCAAGAGCTCTTCATTTTAAGAGTCACTGCAAAACTTCTCCATTCAAGGATGTATGTCCATGTTTAACCTGGATTGGTCAAAAATGTTAATGTATATTGGCGTAGGGCTAATATAATATTAGAAATGAGCAAGATTATAGAGCTGTTTTTGTTTGCCACAGGCTTTTATGGTTGTGTGTTCATCATTTAGACTGAATACACTGATCTGTAATAAATATTTACTCTCACACATGCACACTCAAGCACTTACAGCCGTTCGTAGAGGCGCACTTCGCACTGCAGCGGCTGGCTGACCCAGTGGATAAAGGCTTTAGGTTTTTCAGCAGAGTCCGAGCTGGCACAGGTCACCTCCAGCTCCACCACTTTACCGCTGCCATCCTGTCAGAAGAACAGCAGTTCAGAAGCAGAAAAAGAAAGCAGAACTCATTTAGTCAGGAATCTCCAAAAAGTGAGGAATGCAGGACTAGAAACACCAGCTTAATCTGCAGAGATGGATGAAAGGTCTCACAGGAAACACAAATACATATAACACTTCCTTTAACGGCTCACCTTGATGACGCGCTGCACAGAGATTATGTATCCCGCGTGCCTCAGGCCAACTGGCTGATCAGGAGTCAGACGTTTATAACCTTTCTCCATTACCTGCAAAGAGTTTGACCAGATTAACATTTAACATAAGCAAGTAGCAAGCAGGTTCACACAACACAAAATATAACTTGTAAAGACAGAGAGATCTACATAAGCTGCGTTTTTACAGTGCTTCTCTGAGTGTTATGTACTTACCTCTCTAAAGTCACTTTGCTCGATGAAGATGGTTTTGGAGAAGGAAACAACATGGCTACCTTTGGTTTCATCAGCAGGGAAGTCTGGAATACGAACCTCCGTCTGAGGGGAAATAAAAGAAACAGAATAAATATATATTAATATACATTAGTATATATATACATATATATACACATATTAGTATGATACATCAGTACAGACAAAACTTGCAAATGTTAAGGTATCAGACACACATGTAGTTTGAGTCATAAATAAGTACTCAAAATCCCAAATCATATTATGTGACCCACAAAAAAATGGAAATGGAGCATACTGTATATTTCAAGGTACCTTTGCAGTTGCCTGCAGGATGCTTGTTAAACTCCACACTCTGCTGCACATACAGAGTGCTCTCTCATGGACTATTGCCCGAATCAGTCATTTACTTTGTTGAAAGGGTCTAAAATTAGTGTAGTGCATGTCTTGGAGTGGTGAGTCCTTGTTTTGTCACTTGCAGCACTCATTCTTACAGGCTGGTAGTCAATGATAGTGCAGTCTTCTAACCACCGCCAACCCACGCAATTCTACAGTACGGAAGATTTCACACTGAGAAGTTCACTGTGTAGACTTAGTGAAGCTTGACTGTTTAGGGATCACATCCATGTACTTATTGCTTTGTTTAAATCACATGGTGAACAAGACTGCACATATGAACAGAAAACATACATCAGAGAGGCGGTGCAAAATATATTAATGGATATCAATGAAGCAATGCAAACTTAAGCTGCAATGGAAGAGGGACCATTAACAGAGGAAAAGCTACCCCAGGCCGTCATCTTGGGGTACACACACATATATAGCTCCCACAATGGCCGGCTACCAGCAAAACAATTCAGCTCTGCTGAATTGTGTGCGGTGTGCGGTGTCATATCTTTATGATGAGCATAACATGAATATACGGATATGTATGAAGCATGTAGTCTGTAGGCGTGGTGTAAAGTACCTGTGCATTGGCAGGCAGATTGGTGATGGTAACTTTGAGAGGTTCCAGGACCGCCATGGCTCTTGGGGCAGTGTCATTAAGCACCTCTCTCACACACGCCTCCAACAGGTGGGGCTCCATGGTCGTCTGGGCAACAGTTACACCAACCTTCATAAAAAAGGAAACGTGAGAAGAATGATGTCTCTGCGGTCAAAAGGAGTGTTTATCTATTTGGCAGAAAAAAAACAAGTCAGTTCTTTCTTACCCGTGCACAGAAGTTGTTGATGGCCTGAGGGGGGAAGCCACGTCTCCTGAGAGCGGTCAGAGTGAAGAGCCGTGGGTCGTCCCAGTCTCTGAGAAATATAACAAACACTCATTAGTGCACTGAACAAACAAACACACATAAAGCTTTTTCAGTCTAATTGTCAGAGGCGCCTAAAACGTTTGCACAAAACTATAATAATGTCATCAAATCAGACAGCATAAGAGTTCATGATACACTGAACTGTTTCCTTAGAAGTGAGAGAGGGATAAAGTGACAGAGACATAGTAAGAAAGTGAGAGAGAAAGGGACAGACCTAGATAATTAGGCAAGCTATGAAAGCTATGAAATTAGAGAGATCCAATGGAATAAGCAGTAGCTAAAAGTCTTACCGGACAGCGCCCGTCTCCACCAGCTTGATGATCTTCCTCTTGGAGACAACCGTGTAGGTGAGGTTAAGTCGGCCATACTCCCACTGCACAGGGCAGTACACATCCAGAACATTACACAACCAGAAATATGATGACCGCCTGACAAGCAGAGAGAGACAAACATACTGAACAAGAGATTCTTCAGTACAGAGTGCCAGTTCTGCAGACTAGGTAATCTAAGCCAGCAGTCCTCAAACTTTAGGGTCTTCAGGGAGCCCCAAACGGTGCAGGTTTTTCTGTGCTACATTTATTTAATATAGTATATAATAATTTAGTGTATTGCAGCTTATTATTTAGCTGGATGCTGTTGTTCAGGCCTGTAGACTGGTCTTTGAAATGCATTTGGTAGGGTATTTTTGTTTTTGGTGTGGTTGTATCTGTAAGATTCATAAAATAAATAAATAAATAAATATCAATCCCTCTGGTTTATAACCTGCTCGCTGAGTAGTCGGATGTGCTGGAACCTTACAGGTAGTCTACGTACCAGGCAGTTCTTGTACATACGAATTCTTTCAGTACCTGGCCTGGAACTCTTTGGTGCAGAGCGAGTGTGTGATGTGTTCGATGGAGTCACACAGGCAGTGGGTGTAGTCATATGTAGGGTATATACACCTGCAGAGACAGAGGGAAATAAAAAGCTTAACAAAAGTCTACCCTTCTAAGAAAGGATGAAGATGTGTGCCAATGTGTGTTCCTACCAGGTATCTCCGGTCCTGTGGTGAGGTGTGTATTTGATGCGGTAAGCCACTGGGTCCATCTTGCCGTCCTCCATGACCATCTTCATTCTGAGTGTGGCTTCACCCTCAGAAAACAAGCCCTTCTTCATCCTTTCAAACAGCACCAGAGACTCCTCTGCCGGCCGGTCTCTCCAGGGCGAGGGTGGAGCGTTGTGGCCCTTCAGCTCTTCTCCACGCTGGTGACACACGTACGCATGACCCCTGCAGCACATTTATTATTTTGAGCAATAGTTCAGTTATAATTGTTTACATATCTTTTTTTAATAAAGATATGCTGAACCTGATTCTAATTGTAGCCGTTGTAAGAAGTAGTAGTAGTAGTAATTGTGATAAAGTTTTCCTCACAAGCAAATTACATTGTAAATAATACAATGTAATTAATAGAAATTACATTTTTACAAATTATTCTTAGACATTGCTTCAGTTGTATGTGTTTAGTTACATTATATAACTGTTCAAGTGAAGATCAAATGTCTAAATGTTTAAATATGTTAAAAAAAACAAAGGTTGGCTCCAAGTGGCTCAGCATGTCTAATTTGTTTTTCTTGGGTCATTGTGTGTGCTCGTGTTCGTGTGTGCATGTGTGTGCACGCTGGCCTGCCTGCTCACCTACGGATGAGTTCAACAGCGAGTTCATAAAGCTGCTGGAAGTTGTCGGAGGCATGAGTGACAGCATAAGGCTTATAGCCTAAGTAGCAGAGACACAAAGAACCACAGCAAAATGTAACCAACCGATTCAATTAACCAAGCAAAAAACAAACAAAAGAAAAAGTTACAAAACTCTACAGGGAGTAACATGCCAAAATGCCCCAGATCGCTGCTTTCAGATGGACCAGAGATAAGCATTCTGGACCCCTCCTGGGCATAAAAATAGCTTTTATACCTACAAATGTTGTTTGGAAAATGGACTAGGATCACAAAAAAAGCTCAAATGTAAAAATGCCAAGCACGTCTTCTCTGATTGACTACACTTGGCGATAGGAAAGGAAAATTGTGTAACCTCACAGACATGTAGACATGTCCAGCATAGAAAGAAGCTTGTGAGGACTCACCCAGCCACTCTACCATGTCTTTGATGGCAGTGAAATACTTCTCCTCCTCTTTCTCTGGGTTTGTGTCATCATACCGCAGGAAGCAGATTCCATTATTTGCCTATAAAGGGAGACAGAGAGAAATCAGCATGGAAAAAGCTGAATCCAACTGTTATACATGGTAAAAGTAACTGCAGTACCTTGGCATAACCAAAGTTGAAGTTAATGGCCTTGGCATGGCCTATGTGGAGGATGCCGTTGGGTTCAGGTGGAAACCGCGTCCGGACCTACATAACAACAGCAACAGAAAAAGTAAAAGGGATGAGATTAACATTACCAATACTTTCAGAAGGAGTTAAGTCATACAAGTCATGTTCACCAACCCACTCTCAACACACACCTGTCCACCAGTAATTTCCAGGTGCTGTTTCAGCAAGTTCATGGTGTTGGGTGTTACGACATAACCCTCAGTCTTGTAATTCTCACCTGGAAAGACAAAGCAAAACAAATGACTTATTTACCATGTAAAAAGACAGACTGGTCCACAAGGTGAAATATGTGCTGTAAAATATTGGAAGAAACTGACATTACAATATTGTTTACTGTAATATATATTGCAATATTAAAATAAAATAAAATATTTTTTGAGGTACAAATTGAGTAAAATTAGAAATAAAAGTACAACAAATTAAATAAAATATATTTATACATTGCACAAGGCATTACACAACCTGCAGTGTGACTACTGCACATGCACATTCTGATACCAATGCTGAAACTATATATAGTACAGTTAGAGGGCAAAGAAAAAAAATGAAAATACAATTTTCAGAAATTGCAATGGAATTATTTATTCAACACCTATTCAAAGTCAAGTCCAAAATTTTCCTTAAGAGATCCCACACCCATAATACTTTAAAATCACTGCTCATCATTTGTGCATTACTGGCTAAATTACGGCGTAAAGTGCTTGGACCCCATTGATCTCCATTTGCAATGTAATCTGAAGACAGACGCTTAATTCTCATAGATGTTACGCCAGTGTAAAGAAATCCATCTGTTCGTGTTGTCCAAATTAACCAAGTAATACCAAGAAATACAAATTTTAGTATAAAATCTGAATAAGAGAAAATAAAACCAACAACAATGCTCACAAAATTTGGCTCGCTTTTTATTTATAGGGGATGATTGGTTCGGATTGGTCCAGATTTGTCCAGATGGACACCCCCAGCCAGTGTGAGAAAGAGACCAGCTCTGAAATATCAGCCAATAGACGACTGTGCCAGCCAGAATCACAATGAGAGTGATGAGGGGAGAAAGATCAATTTACCCGCTCAGAGAGGGGGAGAGAGCTTGGCCAATTGTGCTCACTGATGGCAAAGCAACATGAAGCAGTGGCACTTGCAATCCTCAGGCCCTAGTGTCAGCACCTTAGTCTGCCACTTGAAGCTTATTTGTATTTATTCTAATCGTAGTATATTACTGAGCAAATAAAAGATTTTTACTGTACTATAGTACTGTATATCTATGGGTTGGACAAATCACCCTTAACTGCTGATGTGCTGTGTTTTGTGGCGAAGGGGCATACTCTCAGAATTCTCTGCTGACAGTAGACCCCCCCCCCCCACTCACAATAAAAAAGTGAATGGCAGTTTGCATGACTGTACAAATAGTCATAATCAAAGCAAATAATCTCTGCTCAGTAGAAGCTTGATGAAGAATGAAGTGGTACCTATAGTTGTTTGCTCACCTGGCTTATGGAACTTGAGGGCTTCTCCCCTCAGCTGCTCCATTAGTGACTTTCCCTCCATCTTGACTTCTCCTATCCAGTGACAAAAAAAAGGGAAAGTAAGCCTCTTGCTTTTAAATCCTCTTCATGAAACCACATTATAGCTGAAAACAGAGAATTACAGTACAATAAAAGCTGGCATACCAGCCAGCCACAATATGGCCACAATATGGCCACAAGACCAACCATTTGAATGTTTTATGTGGCAGGAAAGGCAGAAAAAGTCATTTACAATTCCTCAAAGCATCTGGAGAAACACTGCTAGTTCTGTAGCTCACCGTTCATGGCAGTGTCCTGTTGCTCCTTCTCTTTCTCTGGGGCTTTGGGTTTTGCTGCCTGTGGGGCAGGACCAAACATGATCATTAGGAAGTTATGTACTTGCATATGTACTTAGATAAATACATCATTTTGATTTATCAACATTTTACTGTTTAATTATGTTTTAGTCTATTTATATTTTTGGTTTGACTATTTTTTCCCCCACCTACCATTAGAATGCTGGCTAGAGTTACAACACTGGTTACTGTACTTTTCAATGTTACCAAACCAGTAATAAATGAAAAGATATACATATGCTACATTCACACTTCAGGCTACAGAGGCTATATCCAATTTGCAAAGAAGGAAAGTTCTGTTTCTTTTATTTAGTGGCAGTAAAGGAAAATGCTAGCAAAGGGTCACAAACTCAGCATAGAGATAATCACTGGATGACGAGTGACGATCCTTATAACACAGCTCTTTTCAATTTGGCTAATTAGTCAGTGCTGTGTTATGTGTTTACAATTCCCATGCTCTTATGCTAACCCCCTTAACAATACTAAAACTCAGTTGGACTAACTGAATGGTCAAACTGTCCAGTTTGGATTTAACATCAAATGTAAATTGAAAAGGTCACATTTAGTGCTCTGTTGTTTACACTGCAATGTAAACAGATCTGTGTCAAATATGAGGAGATTGTTTTACTAGAGGGTCCTGTTCACTTTATGAAACGTATACCATTGTTCACTTGTAATGGAAATAACTGAGACATGTACCTTGGGTTTTTTCTCCAAGTCTGCCTCTGTTTTTGGTCCCAGGTGATGCAAGACCTAAGAGAGAACAGCATGAGATGACATAACACTGTGATCACTAAATTCAACATTCATTTTACAAACTACTGCCTAAACAAAAGTATGCATGCCCACCTGCATGTCCACTTCATTCTTCACTATCTTCCCATCAGCCCATTTAAGAGCAGCTCTGGCTTCACCTAGAAAAAACATCATGGATCCCCCACCAGTGTCAGTCAGTAAATCATAGCATAACAACACAGACATCATGCATCGTTGTTAGCAAAACAGCGCAGACTATACTACACACATATGACCCATAGGTATTTCCCCCATAACAGGTCCATTAAAAACCCAATGAGAGTGAATTAAGAGTAGCTCACCCATGAGAATCCCCATGTTGAAGCGGTATCTCTCTGCCAGCAGCTGCTCTTTGTGTTTTCTGATGATTAGTTCAACCTGTGAAAGCATTAGCAAGCACTGACTCAATGGGTAGTTCTGGTTCGAAAATCTGATTTGTTTAGTATACAATATATGCAGGTAGTATCACACACACATATCATTTAAAGATACATATGGCAGCAATATATTTTGACTGTTATGTTGCTTGGCAATCATAGCCTAATTTTAACGAATAACAGTTCGAGTTTATTGATGTATTTATGTTTATGTTACACCTTGTGTAACAGGGTGCTGTGAGGCACACCATATAGGGAAGCCTGGCTTATTGCGGTCAGTCACTTTAGAATATTTTGTGTGAGTGTATGTGTGTGTGTGTATGAAGAAAAATGATAACTGTGTTTACATGCAAACCAATAGTTTGATATTATTCTGACTAAGTCTAACTATGCTACACTCATGTAAACAGAGCGGTTTGATGGTCATTGTCTGACTAAGATTGAGTCCAGTTTCTCAGAACCCGTTTACACCTGGTCACTTCATATGACTAGTATCTGGATTGTCTCATGACAAGATTTCAGCCACATGCATTTACACTTGCCAGTCAAACCAACCAGTCCGGTTAGTCAGACTTAAATTGCTGTGTGGAACACAATATGCTAATCTGTTTGTTGCACAACAATTATTACTGGTGTTTCGGTTGTACTGGGAGGAGTTTAGGACTCAGACCCCCTCTTGATCCGAAGTCATTCTGGAGTGTTATTATTGGTCCATTCAAACTGTTTTGAGTAAAATGCAATATTCTGGCATGCCAGCGACAATGTCAGTATTCAAAGTTGCAACTGTCAGAAGCTCTATTCCATTTCCTCAACTTACAGCATCCTCAATCTGCTCTGGCGTGACAACCACTCCCACACCACAGGCAGTTTCAAAGGCTTTCTGGTCCAGAGGATTCTGCGGGTGGCTCTTCACATAGTCCAGTGCGGCTGTGCACAAAACAGACGTATGAACAGACGGCATACAGTTGTGACTGGCACACAAAATCTCTACACCTGACTGAAGCCTGATGCGCCCAAGACCACTAAATACCTGACAACTGCAGGTCTGTGGTGATCTTGCGTTTGACTATGTACTCCGTCAGGAAGGCCAAACGGCTGGTGTCTCGCAGCCGAGATGCCATACTGTACAGCAGGGTCCCCATGGCTTTGTCAATATTTGTGGACCCCAGCAGCTGCTGAGCCTAAAAGACGGGACATAAAAAAGGTGGTTAGTTACATCAGAACAGTTTGTACATTTGACAGCACCCTAATTACCCTGTGGACATGAAGGCACATCCTTAAGTAACTGAGTCATTCACATATTTTAATCACTGAACCACTGACACTGCTTTAGAACTCATGGAAGTAAACAACTCTAGGCATGTAAAAATAGCTAGGTATGACTATGAAAATGAAAGTATAGGTTTGAGCAATACAAATACTTGCATTTTCTCTGACATTAAATGCAATTACAGGCCACACAATATAAATAATAAAATAAATAATCAGCTAATAAAGGGGGACTAATCATTTCATAACGTTTCCTGAGTCACACAATGCAATGACAGCTGTATTGAGCGATCAGTAAACTAGCCAGCCATGCTTAGCTAGCTAGCTAGCTGTCTATTTACAGCGTTCAAAACGTAGCTAGCTATATAACCCCGTTATGTTCGTTGCTTTTTTCAGCCTTACCTGCACAATAGTGTCCTTGAGAGCTGAACTAAGGGCTTCATTTTTTAACGTCTCCTTAGCCTTCTGCTCACTTAGTCCAATTGAGGTGAAAAGAGCCACCGAATCTGCCATGTTCCTCTGCCTTCACTCACAGCCAAGTGCCGCAAGAGAAGCATGGAAGTTGGGGCGAGTAAGGCTCGGCCAATCAAATGCGGCCTTCTACAAGGACCCTCCAATCACAGCGCACCTCGTTCCGCGGTGCGTGATTCCTTGACTAGCATCGTCCGCGGTGGCGTCGCGCTTGCAAGAGTTGCATCAGTCAGTTTCGCTGGGGCATAAAGGACTTAGCTACTGCTTTTAAGGAAAGCAAAAGATAACAAAAGTCAATAAACATGCATTAAAGGACACAGTACAGAGAATTTACTTGAATTGTTTCCGGTCATTCGTTCGTTTGTTTTGGAAAATACTCTTTACGTGCTGACCCGTGAGTAAAGCTCGTGCACTCTTCAGAACACACACAAACACTAGCATATGGACACGAGCCTGAGGGTAGGTCCTGAAGGTAGGATGGTTAGTTTCTGGTATAGAAAAGGCCACTTAACATCATACCAAGACTCCATCACGCTGGAGAAAGCTTTACAGATTGCTGCAAGGCTTTGATTGCGTGCACGAGCGTTAGCTAGCTAGTGAGATCAGGGACTGCTGCTGGATGATGAGTGTTGGAGAATAAAAAGGTCCATCTCGTGAGAGGACATGGTCCCACTATTGGTGTTCACACGAGTAGCTTATGCTGGGCACACCGGAAATGCTTCATGTGTCCAGCAGTTTGCGCACCTTAATGTATAGCTGAATGCACGGACTAGAGGAGGTGTCTGGATACTTTTGGACATGTAGCTAGTAATGCATACCTCATCCGATACGACTTCATTAGCACTACTTACTTGCTATATCAAATAAAGGGACATTAAAGCTGAACATATATAGTTGTTAAAACGCTGTAGTTTTGAGACTCGAGCCCATTAGAGTTATCAATTTGACAGCATTCAGAATTGTAGCTATATCGTTTTCTTGATTTCTTTCCCTTACTACAATACCCAGCATGCATTACACACCCTGTGGTTTTCAACTAGCCTAGCCACTGATCTATAGGTCAATAAATGTATTTTTCTGTCAGTCTGGTAATTCATTGTTCTCACTGTAATGTTGATGAAGGTTACCAAAGGTTCTAGGTTCTAAGATATTTGGCTTCCTAGCATTAATGTTAGCTATCTGAAACGTGCCCCCCCCCCAATAAAATTTGTAAATAAAAATAATAATAATAATAAAAAAAGAAGATATATATATATATATATATATATATATATATATATATAGCCTAATGTATTGTCTGTCATATCCAGTGACTGTATAGAGACGTTGAACCTGAGCGATATAAATTGACTGACTGTGATGATTCGTAATTGCGTAATTACAGTCATTTGACTCCACCCATTTCCTCATGGTCTAAGAGTGTGATCCAGCAGCAGGATGTCCCAACATGCTTTGCACTCTGCGGGGGCAAAGGCATGGCGTTCCCTCCCCTGCCTGCGCTCCGAACTTCGGCTGGACCTGACACTGGGATGTGGACAAACCTTCAGGTAAAGTTTACAGCATTGCTGAAATGCCAGCTTCAGTCTGATTCTTTAGTTTTGTACTGGAGCTTTCTGGCTAATGTAGCTTACAATTAATGGAAGGCTATATATACCAAATAACAGTACAAACTTGATGGTCATAATTCCTTTTTATCCCTTACTTACTTATCCCTTACTTTTTATCCCTTTGACTTAAAGATAGATTAAAGACAAGTGATGCCTGTCCCGTATTGTGCATTTAAAAAGCAGTCCAGGCTGAAACACTCCTGAGAACTGCAGTGTGGACGGGAGGAGTTTACCTGCTGTAGGCCAAATAGGCGGAGATAAGTAAATGAGGTGGTTCTTGTGACCTCACAGTGTGTATAAATGGTTTAGTTTAGTTATTGCTGTTTAGTTTTCATACATGGATCTGGGAGTGGTACTTCAAGCTTTTTTATTTCAGAAAGCCAGAAAAAATACATTTTCCATTTGCATTGGACCCTTTTAGTAATCTCTTATATACACCTTGAGTTTCATGAAGTTTTTGCTGCAACCTTTTTTGTCAAGTTTCATGAAGTTTTTGAAATGTGCGGTTGGTTAAAGGTCTTTAAGTTCTGACGATATACACAATATGCTTGCTTGTCTGGTGATAATAGAGTGCATCACAATTTTGATAAAATACTGTCATATCTCGCCCAGCCCTAAACAATGATGTATGCATTGATGTGCTTTTGAGGCAAGGATGTTAAACTGGACCTCATCTGGTTACCCTTTCAGGAATCTGGCCAAAGAATATCCAGAAATGATCTGGTCTTAAAACACATGCCTTTGCAAGGTGTAAACAAGCTCAATATGTCATGCAGTGTCATTAAAGCCCCCTAAGCAAATCTGTTTAAATTCTTATAACAAGTTCACCCAGTCTAAGGCAGGTTTGGGATGATATAAAGATTTAGAATTTGTAATTGTAGTTGGTGGGATATTGGTGTCCATTGTGTACTACCCACTACATTCGCCTCTTGGCTCTAGCATCAAGTTAATTATGCAAATTTTAAACACCACATCTGGCTTGATTTTCCATTATTTGATTTCCCCTAGATGGCGTGAGACAGGGAAAGACCACTGGACGGGAGTGATGGGGGGACGAGTGTGGACACTCACTCAGACAGAAGATACTTTATGGTACCATGTCTACAGTCGGCTTGGAAATCCAGGGCTTGTTAATGGACAGAAAAGGAAAGCAGGTGGGGAGCCACGTGGCTCTGCAAAGAAGTCAAAAGGAATGACTAATGTGAAGGAGGAACAGGATGAGCTGGACCATGACGATGTGAGCTCAGAGCAAGAGGAGAAAGAGGAGATGCTTTTGAGGGACTATTTCCAGTTGGATGTTAAACTAGTAGATTTGTACAAAGAGTGGAGCCATGCAGATCAACACTTCAGCCAGACAGCACACATCTTCACAGGTAAGCTTCCAGAATTTAAAATGTATTGATTTGTATTGATTGATTGAGTTTTTATTACTTTTTTATTTCTGGTAAAATTGGTAAAATCATGTAAAAAGACCTCCTTAAACTCTCTGGGTTCTAAAGGCATCTTCTTGATTTTTGCATATCTTCTTAAATTCACTTTTAAAGGTACTTGCATATAATACAATACCCATGTTTCATATCAAAATGTTTAGGACAGCCTCACCCCTCTGTAAAATAAGACCCCATGTGGCCTAGAGCACTGAGTGAAGAGTTAATCTGACCCTGAACCTCAGTTCAAGTCTGATTTAAAAAATGGGTTTACAAAAGTAGTGACTTGTTTGAATAAAATAGTGATGTTCTGAATGGCGAGAGACAGACAAGTGCCTATTGGTTTCACGCAAAAGCATAGACTGGTGCATGACTTAGCAATTACAGATGAGAGGCAGATGACGGACCCACGAATCCACCAGTTAGACATGATTAGTTAGATACAGATCTGGATAAATTTTGAGTGTGTTGTGAGATTACAAACGGACAGGAGGAAGAGGATGAGCAGGAGCGTGTAGTACTAATACCCCTAAGACCATAACTGAAAACAGAATCTTCTTTAGGTTAAACATAGAATTCCGACCACGTTAGGAGTATACCAACACTAAAATTGAAGGCAGAGCCTCACTTTTAGAGTGAGAGAGCATGGCCAGTTATGCTCCCTCAGACCTCCAGCCTGATGGCAAAGCGGCATGGCTAGGGATTCAAACTCCCCAACCCCCAGGCCATAATGGCAGCACAATATACCACTGAGCCCCTCGAAGCCCCTGGAAAAGAGTCAATTTTTAAGCTGGTGGTGTAATCGCAGCCTGACAACCACACTGACTGGCCTCTACACCATTAAAATAAATCTAAAGACTAAGACTCATCATATGTTAATAGTTTTTTAGTACTTTCTTGTGTGTTTTGTTTTGTGTGCTGTCTCAGGAGTGCGGATGTTGCGCCAGGACCCTGTGGAGTGTCTATTCTCATTTATCTGTAGCTCTAATAATCACATCTCTCGGATTCAGGGCATGGTTGAGAGACTGTGTAACACACTGGGGACACCACTCTGTAAGCTTGATGAAGCACATTATCATGACTTCCCCTCCTTACAGGCACTGGCAGGTATGCATTCAATCAAAATCACATTTGTTTACACATTCATGTCTACAGCAAAATTTATGTTCATAAATACTGCATTTTCCAATAGCCACTTACTGTAATTGTTTTGTGAAACATTTGTAAAACATATATTACAAATATTTAATGCAATGATTTGGCCAGATATTTTGCGCTGGCGGTCCAAAGGTAGTGTATGTAAATGCAGTGGACACTAATGGACACCAGCTGTTTAGCATTGTAATATTTAGGCAGAAATCATCAATACTTATATATTCTGTACTCAACTGTACTACAGTTGTTATGTCTGTGATTATTTACAGTCTTTTACATGCTATAAAACTACCCATACAAATAACCCCAGGTTATACACAGTCATATCAGAATTGTATGACCACCACTGGTCTGGAATTAACTCAGCCCATTGTATCAGCTCCACTTCCAAGGAGCATCCTGTAGTTTTGTCTTTTCAGACTGTTCATCTGTCCATCAGTGACAAACTGATGTGGTGGTGGTGGTGGTAGTGTGTGTGTGAGCTGTGCTGGTGGTATGAGTAGATGAGACACAGCAGTGCTGCTGGAGTTTTTTAACACCTCAGCATCGCTGCTGGACTGAGAATAGTCCACCAACCAGAAATTGTCCTGTGACCACTGATGCAGGACTAGAGGATTAACATCACAAATTTTGCAGCAACTGATGAGCTCTCTGACTTAAGCAGGCATTTAGTTGTTCCACGCAGCTGAGCAAAGTGAAAGTATGTCAAACTTTGCAGCACCAGTCAAGCAAGTCTGTGGCAAATGTAAAATACCTCAAGGGTTGTATGATGCGACAATTAATCTAGAAGATTTCCTAAAGGAGTTCTCAGAGGTGCCACACAATAACTGTGACATGGTTTTTCAATGTGACAGTAAATCGAGGAATCACTCCTATTTTTCCTCATGAAATTACATTGCCCTCCTTCCAATGTAAAACTAATCCCAACTGTCAGCTAAATGCGGTTATTGCTCTACAGGGAGTTGTGTAATAACCATAATTACAATAATAATGGAATTTTGTCCCTTTATAACCAAATATCGTTTAAAACTCAAAATACAAACTTGAGACACCAAACGTCTTGGCTGATTGACTTTATTAGGACTATGCCTAAATTATTATATTAGGTGTAAATAACAATGATTTTCTTTCCTGTGTGTGTGGGTGTATGTGTGTGGCAGACAGTAAGGTGGAGGCATGTCTGCGTGATTTAGGCTTTGGGTATCGTGCTCGTTTCCTGCAGCAGAGTGCTCACCTCATCATGACCTCCCACGGCCCTGACTGGCTCTATAAACTCCGCAGCACCCCCTACCTGCAGGCCAGAGACGCTCTCCGGACCCTCCCTGGCGTTGGCCTCAAGGTAACTGCTCATTTTGGTGTTAAAGGGGATGATGTTCTATCATTTCTATATATCTGCACTCTTATAGAAAAAACCTTGTCTCCATTTTTTTTGTTGCTTTTCATTTTGTGACATAATTTGAATCGAGGAACCACTCATTTTTTATCTCCCATGTAGAACTAATCTTGACCACATATATTTGATGACACAGTCATTATTTAGTGTGGTTTTTTTTTTTGTTTACCCGTTTTGTTTTTGTTTAACCGTTGTGTAGCGGTTGGTGTAGTGTAGTGGGCAACCCCGTCTTACCCATCACAGTCTAGGGTCCCTGGGCTGTTCATGTAGGTGTTAATGGGGAGGATCACTAGGATTCATTTTGCTCCAATGCAAAAACATTGTATCAGTATTGTTTTTTTTACTTTGAGACGTAAAACATCGTAAACGCAGTTGTTCGTTACGTTATGTCAAAATTTCTGAATCAATGGACCAATAGAAATGCTCCAAAATAACTTGGAATAAAAATCTTTTTACATTAACTTCTATTGAAAGTTAAGAAGGTTTAAAAAGACATGCCTACGTATTGGTAATATGTAGCCTCTTGGATGAAACAGGATAGTTACAGTCTCATACTTCAGTCATAAGTGTCATCATAAAATATAGAATCTATTATTGATTTATTATTAAAATCTATAATAATCTATTATCTCTAAGTTGGTGTATCACAGCTTAGCTTAGCCAGAGTTCCAGACAGGTGTTCAGTATCTACAGTTGAGTGCACTACACTCCAGTTTAGCGTTCAACATGTTTACTGTGAGATGATCCGAAACTCATGTGATTCTGTTCTTCCAAAAATATGCTTGTGCTTATCTCAAGTCTGTCATGTTGGCTCCAGTTGTTGGTTTCACTTTCCTTTATTTCCAGACCTTCCTTTTTTATTGTATTCATTCAAATGAATGGATACAATAGAAGTTGTTTGTTATCTTCCTCCATTTTGTTAAGGAATGTGTGCAGAAATGTGTTTCCTTGATAAGACATGAGCACATACTACCGACTACCATTAGGGTTTCCCGAACATGACTGGGAACTGGTGAACCCAATGCCTGTAAAAAAGCATGGATGCAATGGTTCCATTCCGTTCTATGAAAAGAATGCCAGTGCTGTCCACTATGTTGTCAAATTTGCAACCAGAGTCTGCGCAGGAGAGACCAGAGGTAGACTCACCTACTCAGTTGGCAAACCCATCCCCTTGTCCCAGACCAAGCATCTCAGAATTCATTAAGTCATCCTTCTCAAATCTGCACGGAGCTGCTTGAACTTTCCCATTGTACTATGCTATCAAACAAACCCTTTTTATGTGTAGAATCTACCAGCTGTAAGCAATCATGATCACTAGCAGAATGTGATATTATGGCACTTTCAGTTGACCCTGTAATGATTTCAGAAAACCCCATAAACCTGTGCTTCAAAATTCTTACAGAAATGTATGTTGTGAGGCCAATATTACCATGACATTCATGTTCATGATGAGTGTATTTAAACAACTGTATATACAGAGCCAGAATGTTTCCCCCCCCCCCTATCCAGGTGGCATAAACCTGTGCTTCAAAATTCTTACAGAAATGTATGTTGTGAGGCCAATATTACCATGACATTCATGTTCATGATGAGTGTATTTAAACAACTGTATATACAGAGCCAGAATGTTTCCCCCCCCCCTATCCAGGTGGCAGACTGTGTGTGTTTGATGTCACTGGACAAGTCTGAAGCTGTCCCTGTAGACACACACGTGTGGCAGATTGCTAAGCGGGACTATAGCTGTGCTGCGGGTCATGGACAGAAGACTCTGACTGATAAGGTCTACAATGAGATTGGTGAGTGAAAATAACACACAGTAATCTCAGAATCCTCTATTCACCCACTCCCTTATCTGTGTTCCTCTTATTTGCATTGGCCACATGTAAAGAGGTCCACCTTTGTGCACAAAAAGGCTTATAGCTGATGTTAAGGTAACAGTGGAAGATTCAGGGTGTAATGCTGAACAGGTGTGCGTCTGCACGTGTGTGATTGCTTATTGAAGCTGGATTAGTTTTACCTGGAGGAGTACTGCCATTCAGTTAGTACTGATTAGAGCCATGATTTTAATTCAGTACGAATCTTTAATACCTGAGGTTTTTTTACAGTCTACATTAGTAATTGTGGAGGCCTATCGCTGGTGGCCTGTCAGTGAACTCCTCCTTTATATACAGATTGTCCAGCTGTAGCTCGGCAAGTGTAACCCAAAGTAACCCCAAGCACCTCGGTCAAAGTTTCAGAACCTAAATCCTTTGATGGGTACTTATATCGTCACTGTATGTCCATTTTTGTTGTTTTGCATGTGTTGACATAATGTGAATCTGGCAGTTGTTCTTTGCATCGTCTCAAAATTGCTTGATGAATGAACCAAATGTTCAAAATAAATGAAAATCTTTGAAAGTTAGGAAGGTCCATTTTTCCTTCGGTGAAGTTGCCATTTTGGAGATACAAGGTTTTTGTGGCAGCAAGTTTTTTAGTAAAGCCCAGTGAAGAAGACCATTGCTTTTGTCAGGGCTGGAAAGAAGACATCATCAGGTGCCAGGACCACCTACTCAAGCCTGCTAGCAACAGCACTAGACTGGGAGTTGAAAGTTGACCTTCGGAGGCAACTAAAGTTCCCACAATCCGCTGCCATGACAACACTGAGGCCAGATTTTATACTGATCTCACAAGCCTCCAAGCGGATCATATTCCGACACCTCACTATTCACTGGGAGGAGAGCATGCAGGAAGCCAACGAGAGGAAGACTACGCTAAGCTGGTGGAATAACGCCGATGCATTGGGTGGCAAGCAAGGTGTGATGCAGGGAGTTCGTGGGTCAGTCCCTCTGCAGGGTTTATAACATGCTGAGCATCAAAGGTGCCAGGAAGAGCTGAGGTTGTTTCAAGGTGGCTGTGGGTGCAGTAGCGCTACCTACCCACAGGCCAGGATTTGATCAACCACGGCTGGTTCGCCTGGTTAGGGTGTCTGATTGTTGAAAGACCCATGAAATGCTCAATGACCCCAGGAAACGTCACTAATGGTGTGGCCAGGTGCTTCACAATGATTTTTGATGAAAGTAGTGTGTTACTGATCTGAAAACATTGACATCTCATTTTTAAGGTTATAACAATGTCCTTTCACACCTAAAGAAAGAAGGGTTCTAACTCTTAAAAAAGAAACCAAAGACGTGATGTCTGTTAAGATTGTATTTAAATCCTGGATTTCAGAATCATTTATTTTGTTTTGTTACTGTTTGTAGGGGATTTCTTCAGAAAGCTGTGGGGTTGCTATGCTGGCTGGGCCCACTCAGTGAGTAAAATACGCTTCTTCGTGTTTTCACTCCTGCTCCTGCTGTATCATACCCACTCTCTATCTCTCTCGCAGGTGCTGTTCTGTGCCGACCTAAAGAAGTTCCAGAATCTGAAGGAAGACGCCTTAAAGGAAGAAAAGAATGAAAAGAAGATGTTGAAAAACAAAAAGACCAGCCGTAACAAAAGAGAGACTGTGAAAATGGAAGAAGAGGGAGGACAGTGAGACTCTTTCACTGTCTCACTGCTGAACGGACAGAGCAGGACTTTTATGTTCAGCGGTAGAAATTCAGGAATGACTTCGTACTTGTAATGAACTGTTTAATTGTTTTAATGTGAAAAGGATTTTTTAATTGAGCTGAAGATTTCTCATTAGAACAGCCGACCCATATCACTGATTTGTCTGCTCTATTCTGTGTTTAAATGGTTTTCCAGGAAAAAGTGGACATTGCCTTAAACGTCCTGAAATGGGTGAATATTTTTGTAACAGATAAATGTCTCAAATGTCTCAAAACTCATCTGTTGTGTTATTATTTAGACTACAGAGGCTGGGTTTGGATGTGTGTTCATTCAGGGTCCATTCCAGCATTAAGGAACAGGCATGGCACAAAATCGCTGATGTGGATGTTATCTGTAATTTGGCATGGTATCCAGGTAAATAATAACAATAATAATAATTATCAATAATAATAAAAATTATCATTATAATTACTATTAGTACTATTCTTGTATTGCTCATTTTTATTATCATTATTTTATTGCACATTTTAATTGCCTGTGCACTCAATGTAATAATAATGTCGTTTTTGTACAAAATGTATAATGTATAAATAATATTTTATTGCACATTTTTTTTACAACGTTTATAAACGATAGATAGTCCATGCATAAATATATGCCTTTATAAGAAATTATGCAAGAAACGTTGCTAAATGTGGATTGAGCCGATGTGGAGGATGCAGTAGACCTGTGTTCGTGGTTAGCATTAGCATTACACGCTAACTGTAGTTTATAGGCGTCTGGAAATGAGACCCCCCCCCCAACTATATTTACACGATAATCTCGTATATTTATAATTCATATGATCACAACTACGTCAGGTAATATAGCTAGCTACCATTTAATTAGCTAATAGCATCGTTAGTCTTTCGTCTGGTTATTAAAATGAAGCGGAACCGTTAAGACAGGAGTAAGAGGCCTCAGTTAAAAGGTAACTAGCTATTTTTATTAAACTGATTCATGTGAGATTATTTGACATATGTCCGATACATTCAGAAAAAAAACATCTATTAATTTAAGACTTGCCAGGCAAGATGCTCCTGTTGAAATATGTTTAAGTTATGAGCTACTGAATTCTGATGCGGTTTGTTTTGCCTGTGTATGGTCAGGGCTTATGCATCATTAACCTCTGCATGCTTTAGCTTCACACTCGGCCACTCTTCGCGTTTCAGCATTCCCTCAGTGTAAAAGCTGCGGTAGAAACGGCACCAGGTGGCGATAAAGGACGAATAAATGGCCTCTGTCTGGGCAATGTTAGTTATTTCTTCTGATCAATGTTCAAACATTTCATCCATGCAAATATTTGGCCGCGTAGCAACTGACTGAGGAAACAAACTGGTGTTTAACATGTGCTTCACTGTTTAACCGGTGTTTCATTCAGTACATCTCTCTGTGGTCCTCTGAGCTAGATGAGATGCAGTACTGATGAGTTACTGGGAAATGAAACGACCCCATTCAGCAGATCAAGACAAGATTATATATATATATATATATATATATATATATATATATGTATATGTATGTATATGTGTGTATATATATATGTATATGTATATGTATGTATATGTGTATATATATATATATATATATATATATATATGTATATGTATATGTGTGTATATATATATGTATATGTATGTATATGTGTGTATATGTATATATATATATATATATATATATATATGTATGTATATGTATGTATATGTATATATATATATGTATATGTATGTATATGTATATATATATATATATATATATATATATATATATATGTATATGTATGTATATGTGTATATATATATATGTATATGTATGTATATGTGTATATATATATATATATATGTATATGTATATGTATGTATATGTGTGTATATATATATATATATATGTATATGTATGTATATGTGTGTATATGTATATATATATATATATATATATATATATATATATATATATGTATATTTCAACGTACAGAGACATTTAAACACACGTGTGCAGTCTGTAACCCTGTTTATACCTGACATCATGATTAGTATATCCGGACCAAGTAAGTCCAAGCCACATAAAAACTCAAGTGTAAACACACCCAAGAGGCATTTCAACCAGATACTAATCCCATCACTCAGACCACTTCAGGAGGTGGTCTGGCACGCAGCTGAGCCACAGTATAGCAGTGTAAACACATCCAACAACTAAAACCCCTCCCAGTACAACTGCTGTGCAACGAGTCTGACTAACTGGAGGTGCATGCTGGAGTGTAAATGCATGTGCCCAAAATCTTTTTAAGCTCCAGTCCAGATACTAGTTAAAGGTGCATGTATTTGTCACTGTACAGCGAAATGTGTCCTCTGCATTTAACCCATCTGGTAGTGAACACACACACACACACACACACACACACCCAGAACGGTGGGCAGCCAACTCCAGCGCCCGGGGAGCAGAGAGGGTAAAGGGCCTTGCTCAAGGGCCCAACAGTGGCAGCTTGCCGAGCCCGGGAATCGAACCCACAACCCTGTTATCGATATCCCGGCACTTTAACCGCTGAGCCACCAGTGGCCAGGTGTAAAGGGGTCTTTGAGCTATGCCATAGTGGAACCATGTCACGTTTGTAACAGAGATGTGTGACAGTGAAGAACCTATTAAATGTTTATAGAACCATCTCTTGATGTGCAGCTTCTTTACTCGTTTTACTCGTTGTATTTCCTTATCAGTGGCTCTTCTATGGCATCACTCAAAGAACCATTTGTAGCACTTCTATCATTGCATGCTCATTCAATGTACAGAGAAGCAAATTACTAAGAACACTACAAAATTATATATTATATATATATATATATATATATTTAAAACTCTTAAAGGACACAATGTTAAAGGGGTGAAGAGATAATTACAAAAATTATTATAATAAATAATTATGACTGTTTTATGACTGGACTGTTTAGACCTCAGGGAAAAAATACAGGTACTATATAGAATGTGTGTCATTGGGTGGATGTGTATATGGATGGATGGATAGCTGGGCTCTTTTGCATTCATCTGAAGGCTTGTCACTGCTGTATCAGCAATTCTCCATATAGTGGCACAAGCAGCTGTTTGCTAGGGGGTGTGGGTATGTTTGCAATCAGCAAATCAGATGTGTGTGTGAGACAGAGAGAGTGAGTTACTGTGGTACTTCACTATTTAAGATTCTTCTGCATTTGACAGGTCCGCTGGCAGTCTAACATGCCCATGCCATAACAGTGCCTCCACCATGTTTGACAGCTTACGTGGTATGCTTCGGATTGTGAATCCTTCCTTTTCTTACTCCATATTCTTCTCTTCCCATAATTCTCGTACAAGTCAGTCTTAGTTTAATCTAGCCAAATAATCTTGTTCCAGCTGTGGTCAAGTTCTAGATCTTTTTTAGATGTTTTCAAACAGTCTGGTCTGGTCTTTCTGTTCTTGATCGTTACCAGTGGTTACCAGTGGTTTGTGAAGGGGTTGCTTTTCACAATCAACAGTTCTGCATTCATCCACTGGAACTGTCATCTGTGGTCTTTTTAGGCGTTTTAGTGTTGCAGAGCCATTTTGGTGATGTACAGCAGGAAAATTACAAAACAAATGTGCCACTGTCCAAATACTTATGAGTCCTGAAATGAGTAAAATTTCCTATGGTAACATTGCTGTGGCATAAATGTCAATACGTGACACTCATTTTACATGAAGCTTCATATATGTGGTCACATTTGGTTAGTGTGAGTATGTTATATAAACATAACTCATGTGAGTGTGTGTGTGTGTGTCTGTGTGCAGTCACTTGTGTAAAGCAGTGAGTCAGCTTTAGTCCAGTTAAATCTGGCAGTGAAACGGGACTGACTTTAGGGCAGAGAGAGAGGGGGGGGGGGGGGGGGGAGGTTGGGAATAAGCGTAAGAATTAAGAGCACAGGGATGGTGAGAGAATATGGCTTGGGGACTGAATCAACATGGGTCCATCCACCACACACACATTCATTCAACACATTTACGCAAGCGCATACACTTTCCTCGACCCTCAAATAACAGCAAAGGAGAGTTTAGTCAGTGGCTTATGTAAGGCTGACCCCGTACCACAGTACAGCCGGGAAAAAAACACCACCCTTATACTGAGGGCATTCCAATATCCAGATACCTCACGTAGCAGAAATGCTTTACCCAACGAGCTCAAATTAATCAAAGATGTTTTGGCAGATGCTACAGTTTGCAGAAACAAAGAGCAGAATCTTCTGGTGCTCTTTCCTGCAGTGTTTTTCAACTGTGTACAGGTTAACATTAAAGCAGTCCTCCGGAATTCCTCAACCCCATCCAGGGGAACATTTGATTGTTCTAATGTTGCTCTTTGACGTCTGAGGAGACTTTCATGAGATCTCACGTACGTTTCATTTAGAGATCAACTTTACTATCAACTATAAAGAGTCACAGATGTTACAATTGTTTAGAAGAAATGGCGTTAGACAAAAATGAGACATGAGATCTGGTTCTTGAGTTAATCTCTTCCAAGACTCCATATTTGTTCTTTAAATGGACAGAAATGACAACAGAATTCAGAAAAAGGACTAAAGCTTGTAACCCTACCCAGCCCGCATTCTTATGTGGTGCTCAGATGGGTAAAACGTGGGCTAAGTGGGTTCCAGGTGGGCATGGGCTCTGAGTGGGTTGGTGCATGTGTTGTCATTGGGACCTAGCTGGGCTTCCCAAATGGGCTCCATTGTTACAGCCCATCTTAATCTCACATAGGTCCCACCTAGACCCCATGTGCTGTGCACCACCCCGATGGGGCCCATGCTTAACCCTTCCTGGTCCCATCACTGACCCTGGTGGGCATCCATGAGTGGGTCCAACATAGAACCTGAGGACAAACATTTCTGGTTCCCAGTTGGGCTACCCATACATTCAGTTCAATGAACACAAATAGCTGTTCAATCAGTCTGACCTTTTATTCTTCAACATTGTATTTCTTGAATATAAATAATTTAGTCAGTAAAGTCATCCTCTCCTTCTTTTACCTTCAGCTGTTCTAAGCATAATTGTTTTTGTTCTCCAGGGGCCTGGGTCTTCTAGTAATGTGTCCAACATAAGAGCTTCAGCTTGGTTTTCTGGGCTTCCAGTGAGAGAAGGAGCAAGGATACTGCAAAATCACTGGTTAATTTCAATAAAATGTGGATTCATATCTTTTTTTTAGATATTTTAGCTATTACGGTTTATAAAATGGCCCAAATACAGCTCACAGCAAATCACAGAATCAGAACTGAACAGGCCTCTGCTCCTGAATGAGAAATGGCAGAGTTCATATTGAGCCTATTTGTTTCTTTAATAAATGAGTGTTATTGTTTTGGCTAATCTGGGCACACCAAACTGAGATCTGCACTGAAACATGTGAGATTACTGGGGTCTTTATCTTTTGAGCAGCAGGGGCATTATGCTAAAGTCTCCTTTGTCTTGGCATCTGATCTTATTGTTGTCTAGGAGAAAGTAAGGGAAATGTTAAGGAGAGTTTTCTTTCTTCTGGGCATCTCTTGTGCATCTCTCAGACTTGTCTTGGCCATTGGGCTCACCAAACTGAATCTCTTGTCCTGAACAAGGCCAAGTCCCCAAGGGCATTTTAAGGGCCATTCCATTGCTATATTAGCTCAGCTAAAGTTTAATGTTAGATTTAGCCTACTTCAAAAATCTGATTAGCTTTTTTATTAGAGGCCCTGTCTGCACATATCTGGATATTTTTGTTTTCCAGGGTGGAGCGTTTTAAGAACTGTTTTCAGTGTTTTCTCATGGCTAACCTTTATGTGTTTTATTATATACTATATGAACAAAAATATTAAGACACACCTCTTAATGACTGAATTCAGTTCATTCCATCCCATTTCATTCAGTCCCATTGCCACAAGTATATAAAATCAAGAACCTAGCCATGCAGTCTGCCTTTACAAACGTTTGTGAAAGAATTTAGCGCTCACTAAAGTCAGTACGACATTTCATGATCACATGCGAGTGGTAAGTGAGGAACCACAGGAACTCTGCTAGAAAGAGATTACAGAGCGGGGTCACTGAGTGCCGAGGCGCATAGTGCAAACGATTAAACTGTCTTTATCTGAGTTGAATAAATCGAGTATGTAAACAGTATGTTTTTTTAGGTTGAACAGATTAAATGGACGAACCACTTTTTAAAGTGTATGCAGGGCACCAGCTTGATCAAGAGAGTATGACACAAATAATAACTTGTCTATAGGACAGGTGTACCCTTAGGCCATAAAAGAAACGTCTCTAAGGTTGGTGTATAGTTAGGTCATAATTTCCTACGCAGTGAACTACATAGAGAGTACTGAGCCATTTCAGATACTCTCATGAACGTTAGCTAACACAGCTCCCCCCACGAACTCAAATGAGACTATAATGGTGATCTTATGTGAGCAGTACCACATGTAGCTACTTGCATCATGTTGTCACATTTTTGTCAGCTGCTGTTTTCGTTTCATTTTACAGCAACTGACTGGTAACTGCGCTTGGAAACCACCCCGTCACGTCTGCCACTACAGCATCAGTATAGATGAACATAAAAATAATGTAGCCTATTGATTTCATATCTGTATTGAATCATGATAATTGCAAATTAGGTAGGCCTATTTGGAAACCCCTTCTAAACTACTTATCCAATGTATAATAGCCTCATTAAATAAATAACAATAAAATATAAGATGTCCTTCTCGCCATGGGGGCCCCCTCAGCAGGAGAAGGTCCATTTGCAAGCTTAGTAAAAGAACCTGCTAACTTGCTAACACTAAACCACACTTATTATGAAAACAAGTAGGCAGTTTCTTTAGTTGAAGTGTTCCCATAACCCTATAACCGGCTTTTTTTTCAGCTATCAATCTTGAGGCCTATTATTGAGTAACTACTACAAATGATTCAGTGTCTTTGGTAGCAAAACTGTATGTATCCTCTGCAGTAATGAGACAGAGGATCTGAAATGTGGACCCACAATCAGGATACTAGGGTTTTAGGGTTTAAGCACAGGAGTACAGAGTACGATTAATTTTCCACATGCCTTTGGAGCTCACAGTAGAATGTTTGAAAAGGTTTCTTAATGTGGTTTATTTCAGCGTTCTTTCCTTAAGTCTGTTTTACCGTACCCTGGGGCGTTCATCTCCATTATTCATAAATCAGTTCCAAATGGACTGATTTGGGGTCAGTTTTGCTTGCTGTCTGGTGGGCGCTATCACTGCGATCTGGACAATCTGGACAATTTCCCTTAAAACAAATACCAGCAAAGATCTTAACGTCTTTAGCACGTCTACTCCCACCCCAGGCTCCAGTCTTTCACCTTATCCTCCAGCAGCCATGGCTCTTTTCCCAACTAAAAGGTCACATAACCGCTGTTTCATGTTCATACAGCTCTAGGTTCCTGCTGCTGTTATTTCTTTGTTCCTGAGTCTATTGTATCAACCCTTTTCTATCAAAACTAAGAACTGCTGATATAATGTTACTTCTGAATAATTCAGCTAAAGAGCAGATCTGGGGTTGCCAGTCTTTTGCAACTGGTGGCCCACACAAGTGATCACAAATGGGTTTCATGGCTCTTAATAAGGAGATTTAAAATGCAAACAAATGTAACACACCAAAATAACCTAAGAAATTTTACTGGACTGTCCACATAATAATCACACAACACAACAGATATCACAAATATCTAAAGCCTCTCTCTTCATGCAGTTCCATATTATCAAAAAAAGAAGCATTTTGCATTGACACTGATAATACAAACATGGCAAACCCATCATTACTGTGCAAGCAATAAACCAAACCTAAATATGATGCTTTTTATACATATATTTATTTACAAGGAGAGTAATATCTGCCATATTATAAAGTAAGTAATATTAAAGTAAATAAATATATGGACATGATGGCCCTCAAGCTCCCCGGACAAAAAAATGTAACTTTGCGTGTTTAAGGTGGTAGTAACTTCAGGCTCCTGCAGATGCCATTGCACAAGTATTATTGCACGGGTTATAAATACCTGCAGGGTGTGTAACGGGACTGATAGTTTGAGAGGAGGTGGTACAGTGCAGTGAATGTCTAATCCGATGTGTGGAAAATGGGTTGCAAAGCAAATGTAAATGATTGGCAAAAAGGAGTGATTGCATCTGGGTGTGCCAAAAGCCATAGCCAAGCCATAGCTGAAGTAGCTGAATTTGCAAGTGTATTGAAGTGTACGGTCATACGGGTCTACCAGCAGTGGCAAAAATCCCAGTCTACAGGAAATTGTCATTCTTGACCCACCCCGCTATATATATTTTCATGATATGTGGTTCCCTGTGATGGCTTTCGTTGACTTCTAGAAGAAGTTATTGGTTGGAAGGTAAGTTTTGAGCCTGATCATCCTTTACTACCACCTTAAACACTCAAATTGTTGACTCCAAGTGTACTTTTTTTTTTGCTGTGTATATGAAAAAATAAAGGTAGATAACTTGACAGGTAATTGCTGTAAATAGATAATTACAGTCTGTTTTTGTTCCTCAAAAACGTGTACATTGTAAAACAGCAACTATTATATAATAATATATAATATTATATAATAATACATTTTAAACCTTCTTTGAACTGTTCTGGGGTAGAATAAGTGTACAAGTTGCATCTTTAATAGAAAAAACAAGAATTTTGGGAAGGTTACTGTTACACATGGGGGTGGTTGCATCACGGTCTGGGACTGTGGTGCTGAAACACTAGTGAAAATATGTGGCTTGTGCTTAAATGTCAGGATCGTGCCAAAAACCAACTAATTAAATTGAACTGTACCAATTCAGCCAAGACGAGTGGTCAAATACAGTTTAAACAAATCACTGAAAGCCTATTACTGCCATGACATGTCAATGATGAGTATACATAAACGTATATATCACATCGAAATATATATATTCACCTTTACTAAATGACTACTATGCTGTATTTCAACAATGAGGAAGTCTGTCTTTAGTCCACAGTTCCATGTCTATAGCCAATTCACATTCAGTGCTGAATCGAGAAACTCTGGGGCCAGACTTCACACCTAACCACAATGCCTTTGGACTGTATAAACCCAGCGCTTGACAAGTCAGCAGAATAAAGAGCTATAGTGCAAGCCGGCATGAAGTGCTGCTTCTGCACTGAAAATATTGAGGACAAATTTCCTTATTTTACTAGAAGAAACTATTTATACTATTTTTTTATAGTATCACAGTTAATGGTAAACATGATCACTGTTTACAACCTTACCTCAAATGTAGGCAGTTAGCAGTGACACATTTGGATTCTAAAATTTGCTTCTTCGGTTTTGCATTCAAGCCATAGTTTAAATACGATTAAACTAAAGACGTTTTGAAGATGAAAGAAGCCTGAGAATGGGATCTAAGACCATTCCTCCAAACAAAAGTTCTCCAGACCCCTCAGCGACACATATTCCTCACATATGGAAACTCCTCTTTAGCTCTTCCCACGGGTCTAGGTCAGGGAATTAGGAGTCGGCTTTGCCAAATGCTTGCCTGTGGTCTGTGATCTGTGCGCCAATTAGAAGAAACGCTTGGAATGTTGTCCAAAAGTGGGCTAGGCTTGTTGAAAGACTCAACAGTCATCAAAATTTTCTTGCCCTGAGCTGTGGCTGTTTTTGCGCCCAATCCACCTGTAGTGCTCGGGGCCAAAAAGCTTTTGCTCTCCTCTGACTGCGGAACCCGGTTCCAATCGAAGTTCTAGTGACATTTAGCAAACTCCAGGTGCTTTCACTTGTAATTTGATGAGAGGAGAGGAGTTCCTTTGTGAGCCAAATTCGTTTTTGTGACCTCAAGCAACTACTAACTCATCTACTTGCCCGAAACTGGGATTTGCATCCCTAACCGAGAAGCAAACTGGATCATAATACATGTAATCTTATAGAATCGGTGAGAATATACTTGGTGATGGTGGTTCTTAAGCCTGGTATTGAACCACCACTACCCTGCATGTGTGCATATTTGTTCATTGTTCATGTTTTCTTTTCTGAGAATTTCATGGATGTAAATCAGTACCTAAGAAAAACATTTTTATTAAACCACGAGCTAAAGAAAAGAACTCAAAATATTTGCATAGCCATTTTTAGGAATGTCCTGATTTAGCTTTTTTTTCCAGTTTCCTCCTCAATTTAGCCATCAATTTAGCTGAATCCCACCCACTAAGTAGGACCTCCCCATCATGCAGTGCTTCCAGCACTGGGAGGGGGAAGTCTAGCAAGCCTTCCAACCTCTCCTTTTCAAACTGCTGATAATGCAACATCTTTAGATAGCTCAATGCACTTGAAAGAATAGTCCTAACTGTAGATACCAGACACCTGCTCTGGCTAATGTTACGCTAAGTGATGGGGGAAAGGGCAGTGCCATACTACCCACCCAAAGAGAGAGTGGCCAGTCATGCATTCCTGGACTCCCAGCCGTCATGACTGTGGTATCACTGCGAATTGAAGGCACAATCTCCCAATGATAGGGCCACTCACTCATTCACATTTTGTGGCTAAAGATACCCCACAAGGGCCGCTGTTTGCTCAGGTGTGATTTTGGCCCATTCTTCCACACAAACACTTCTTAAATCCTGAAGGTTCTATGAGCTCCTTCTATGAACTTTAGTTCCTTCCAAAGATTTTCAGTTGGATTCAGGTCCGGTAAATGGCTGGGCAATTCTAGAAGTTTTATTTTCTTTGAAACTAATTGAGGGGTTTCCCTGGCTGTGTGTTTGGGATCATTGTCTTGCTGAATGTCTACCTTCGTTTCATCTTCATCATCCTGGTAGATGGCAGCAGATTTTTTATCAAGAATGTCTCGGTATGTTTGTTTATTCATCCTTCCGTCAGTTATACAGCCCCACACCATGATGTTCCCACATCCAAACCTATCTATCTATCTATCTATCTATCTATCTACCTATCTGTCAGTCTGTCTGTCTGTCTGTCTGTCTATCTCTCTCTCTCTCTCTCTCTATATATATATATGTCTATATATATATGTCTATATATGTATGATATATGTATCTATATATCTGTCTGCCTGTCTATCTCTCTCTCTCTCTCTCTCTCTATATATATATATGTCTATATATGTATGATATATGTATCTATATATCTGTCTGTCTGTCTATCTCTCTCTCTCTCTCCCTCTCTCTCTCTCTCTCTCTCTCTATATATATATATATATATATATATATATATATGATATGTCTATATATGTATGTTATATATGTATAGATAGATATATATGTCTATCTATCTGTCTGTCTGTCTGTCTATCTAGCCAGCTATCTAGCTGTCTATTTTTTTAGAATGCTCTCCAGCAAGCTCTCTTTCTATAAGACACTGATAGTAAACAAGCGTGACTGTAGCTACAGTGCTGCTTTATCAAGACAGTCTTTTTTCTCAGACCTCTGTTCCACCATGCATGCACCTAGTGCCTGATATTACTGAACAGAGTCTATACCAGATGGTCACTTTTGTATGACATTTTGTATGTGTGTGAGTGAGTGTGTGTGTGTTTGTGGGTCTTCATTCCTACTCGGAGTGCAGGGTGTCTCCATGTGGGTCTGATTGTTCTGTGTAAAGCTGTTTTTATTCAAGTATTATGGCAGCTGTGTGTGTATGTGTGTGTGTGTATGAAAGCATGCACCCTACAAACTCTTGGTGGGCTAGGACTGCTGGGCTTTTTGTATGGCTCTATTTGAATAAATTGAATACCCTCTTTTCTCTTCAGGACACGCACATACACACACACTGACACACAATAGATCCCTACACACCCACTACCTATTTCTTAAACAAGGGAACAATGCTCATTATATGCACCTTGCATTGTAAATGATCATCCAAGCATCCATGTTCTAGTCAATCACACTGTCCAATAACATATTTGCACTCATGTCATCACAAATTTCCACAAACATACCAAAAAATAAAATTATTCTTTTTACTTTAACATCTCTGCAGACGCAGGCATGGGGTCTAGCTCCAGCGAAATGTTGAGTCAGTAAAGACCCCCAGCTGCAGACTCTTTTCTGGGGCCTGGTTAAGGGGACTTTTCCCATAGATATGCTGCTGTTTAAGAGCTTAGACCCCTCTCACTCTCAGTTTCCAATAAAGCCATCAGGAGAACTAATTAAAATCACAGTAGGTGACTTCAGATGGAGTAATTAAGATCATGGCGAGGAATACAATGCTAAAGGAATAGTTTGGCAAAAAATCACACAATTTTCCAACGCAGGTGATCAGCCAAGTTGTTGGATAAGACGTTGGAACTACAAGGCTAATGTAACTAACAAGAACTTGGAGATTACAGTGCTGTTAAAAAATCATATTTGTTTCAGATCTTTAAGAAAACTGCAAGTGGAAGTAACACAAGAACCCAGATCATCATCTAAGGAACTGCATGATCTACTTGCCCTAACTGAGGTTCGAAGGTTCGAACTTTGCTTTTGACCAAAAATTCCTGCATGAAAACATCCAGTCACCAGTTTGTGCTGTGAAGCTCAAGCTTAACTTCAGTTGTACAGTAAGGCAACTATAACTATCCAAAGCAAAAGAGCAGGCCCACCTCGGAATGTCTCAAAAAGAAAAATGAAGCTTTTGAAGAGGCCTGGTCAAAGGTCTTACTTCAACAGCGTTATTATTCTGTGGCAGGACCTTAATATGACAGTTCATGCTTAACAGCCCTCCAGATCATCTGCATTGAAGCAATTCTACAATTCTAAGAAAAGTCTACAGTGATGTGACTCATATACAGTTATAGGAACTGTAAGAACTGGATCAGGTTTTCTTGTACTACATTTTGTATAAAGATCTGAGACCATTTAGCCTAGAACATGCTGCATGATGGGGGATATGACACTAAATGCCACATAGTTATCTATAAAAAAAACCTCCACAGTTTGTAGACTGCAGTATGTCGTACAGTACTGAGCATACAACCTCCTCTAGCGGTTAGTTTTAGAAGCAAGCTTCAAACACCAAACATGCCTTGCTCAATTAACGACATCATTGACGAGTTAATGGGGTATAGGTATGTAACTTTATTTTTGGTAATGGGGTATAAGTGTTGATTGAGTTTTAGGTATATGTGTAGAGTTTTAGAATAATTCGTCTGTAACTAAGTTTGGGAATAAGTTTTAGGTTATAGGGAATAGACATATAATTGACAATCAGTTAATAATGTATAGTTGTATAGTTTTGGGTGATGGGTATAGGTATGTAACTGAATTTATGATTAATGGGGTATAGATGTATAATTGAGTTTTTGGTTAATGGGGTATAGGTGTATAATCAAGCTTTGGGTCTATGCATATAGGTGTATATTTGAGTTTTAGGTAATTGGACATGAATGTATAATTAAATTATGAATGGGGAGTTTTTGAATAATGGGCTATAGGTGAATATTAAGCTTTGAGTAATAGTGCATAGGTGTATAATATATACACTTATTATACCTTAGTATAATCGAGCTTTGGGTTCAGTGGATATAGGTGTATTACTGAGTTTTGGGACTTTGAGTATATGTGTATAATTGAGCTTTAAGTTAATTGGCTATAGGTGTATTACCGAACTGGACAAAAGTATTAGGACACCTTCTCATTCATGGTTTATTCTGAAATCAAAGATATTAAAAAAGGTTGCTTTTGTTGAAGTGACTGTCTCTACTGTCCAGGGAATGCTTCCTACTAGATTTTGGAGGAGCACTGCTGTGAGGATTCGATTCCATTCAGCGACAAGAGTGACAGAAGTAGTGGATGGAGCACCATCCATCATTCCAGAGAACACAGTTCCACTGCTCCACAGCTCAAAGATTTATACCCCTCTAGACCATGCCTGGCATTAGTCATGGTGGCAATAGGTTTATGTTTCATGTTCGTGTCACTTGATCCAGAGAGTCCTATTCTACTGTCAGTACTTCTTTAGAAGGTGTATGTTGCACATCTGTGTAATTAGAAGCTGTGTAATTAGATGCTGTAGTTATGCTTCTAATTACATGTAGATTATGTAGATTATATTTTTTCAACCAACTCTTCCTTTAAGATGTGTTTGTCTTAACAAGCAATTAAAATGCTGACATTATAGAGATATGTACCCTATCCACTATCTCTCTCTCTCTCTCTCTCTTTGTATCTTTGTAACAGATGGTACCTTGTTTCAGTCTTGCAGATGGAAGGACAGCCATGCAGAGAGATGACTCACATGGTCCTTCTGGGTACATTCAGGCTGGTCAGCTAAATGGCTCCTAATGAGCGGCCAGATTACGGTAATCTTGTTAAGCCGGGCAGGAATACCGCCTCGCACCATATACACAAGCACACCACACACACGCATTGCTCATTCATGAAACATGCCGTCTCGAGGCAGATTTACAATAAAGATGATGCTGTTGCAGACCACAAATGGCAAATAGTAAACAAATTCGCTGTCTTTAAATCTGTGGTATTTACCTAGCATAATGTGACCTGCTCCACAGCGGCCAGTTTGGTGCCTTTACAAGCAAAACCAGTCTATGGTACAAAGTTCAGCCACAGTTGGACCAAAATGCCGTTATTGTGCACCGAAAGCAACTAATAAGGAGTGGGGTGGACAGAAAATTAGCCTGTTGACCTTAAGCTAAGTTAGAAATTTTGGGTCAGATTCATAAACCTCACTGGTAATTAAGTTAATTGAGTTAATTAAGTTCTATTCATAAAGTCACGTCGGTCCACAGAGTGCCAGCCCCTGCTTTAAATTGCTGCATTTTTACTTGACCTCAGTAACAGCCAATCAAAATCAATATTTTAATGAGCTCATGCATATTGAAGACTAAAGCTCAGCATCAGTTTGGAAGCTAAAATGGGCTGCAAATCTCAGTGAAACCACAAATGTGAATAAAATAAGATGAAAAAGCCAGAAAAGGCAAATGTAAAAGAAACCGTAACAGCGTGGTATTCAATATAACTTCCAGTAAAAGCAAAACTACATGTTTGCTTTGAGTTTCATTGGTTTAAATTATGACAGAACAGACAATTGAATGTGAGCCTACGCTATTCTGTATGAATGCGCTCTGAAATCCTTCTCAAGAAAGTCATGTTCGTCTCAGTGTTTGTCATTAAGTTCAATCAAAACAAATAAACATGATCCAGTCAGCATGTCATACCTTCACGTTAGCTCCTGATAGCCTAATAAGTGGTAGAGCTCACTTGATCTTTAACACTTAGTATGGACCTTAATCACCCAGCCGTTATGCACATATTTGCACATATTTGTATATTTTTGTATTTATTGTCTTTGGACTTATTGTCTTTGCACCCTGTCTCGTCTATTGCCCTTGCATGTCCTACCTATTCTGCAACGGAGACAGTGTTTCGTTGCACTGTACAAACCTGTATTAGTATAATGGCAATAAAGTCGAATCGAATTGAATTGAATTCAGTCTAACTTGCTACCACAGATGAAAAGCATCCTGACTGGAAATTAATCTGAGTGTTTGTCAGCTCAATCTTAATCCAAACGGATAAAACAAATATACAATCGGGATTTGATTTCATCAGGATGTTTTTCTCTTGTGGTATACAGTTAGATTGAGCCAATGAAGGTCTACCACTGGCCAGGCCTTCTTTAGGAGCTGATGTGAAGGTCTTTGGGCCACAGTGTGCTTGATGTTAGCCACCAGGGGCGTTTCTTAGACCACTAGTTGTACTAGAGGGGCACAGTTGTACTCCTCTGCTTACTTAATAATATTACTAGTTAATGATAATAATATTATAATATGTTGTTAACAAGAATGTTGATAATAATATTACTAGTTATTATATTTATTAGGAAATATTTCCAGTAAAGCATAAAATTACATTTATTTACATACACAATTTTTCTTAAAACTAATGGAAAACTTTTTTCACCAAAAGTGTTCCACGATCGTTACAAGTCTAAGAACCCCTTTTCAGGTCCTGTACCTGGCCGATTCAAAGGCCCAGTTCTCTTTCTCCCCAAGACCTTTCGCAGACTTCAAATATCTGCAACATACACAAGATCATAGCATTGGTTTTATTCTCATTATGTTTTTCCATTTATGGCCTGAACTGAAAACATTGTTCGAACAGTTATGTTTTGCTGCTGCGATTGCGTCTGTCAGTTTGGCCAAGATATTAGCTGCAGCATTTCCTGCTGGGTGACCCGCAATAAACATATACGGCCAGGGTTCTTGCAGCATCGCAGTTACATCACACATACCCTCCTAACTGAAGAATTCACATATGGGAGAGGTATTTAAAATGTGTAAGCCAGTGTTGACATCTCCTTCTATCTGAGAGCAGAGCTGCTTCTTCTTCTACACGAGTTAAGCCACAACACGAAGCAGCGCCAACCAGAAGCCAGTTTTCCTTTGTTCTCGTGTCAGTTGGAGAAGTGACAGAGCATGCCGGCCTCCTGGTGTTTTCAGACTGCTAAGCAGCGAGGGAGTGAGATACACACACATACACACATGCACTCGTTTACATTGCATACCAGTGTGTTGGGTTTTGCAGACAGAAAATGGGCTCATAGCAGTTTGAGCAAATTAGTCTTACACAAATCAGAACACACAGTATGTGAAGATTTTTTTTGGTCTTAGGAAAAGTAGTTATACATTCTCGTATTTGATAATGTTAGTTTATTCTAGACTTGGGGGGCATAACGGTATTTAAAAATAATGATGATGATGATAATGGGTCCAGTTCCTATTGTAAGTCTATCTAGTACATGGCCAGGTAAGCTCATTCCCCCATGTGCATTTAATAGAGCCACAGAATGGAGGCGCTGTAGGTCTTTACTGATTGTTGATGTCATGCTCTAAAAAACAGATGGGGGGGGGGAAACAAGCCCACCGTACCTGCAAGTTTAGCAACGCTGAGTTTGACTGAAAGACAGAGCAAGAATGAATCAGTCTGCTCAACGTGCCTGAAAACAGTCGAAAACACTCCTAAGACTCAATTCACTCGATTTTGTTCTCTCAAGTAAAGCCTAGAGTCTGGGCTTTTCTAATCCCAGCTACCAAACACAGCAGAACATGTCTCATTTCACCTTTCTGTTACTCCCAACACAAGTCACTCGACTTCGCTCTGACAGACTGAAAGACAGCTTTTATCATCAGCGCTTGTGTCGTAGCTCAGCAGTTAGTCAACAGCAGCTGAACTGGGCTGTAGCTGAGCTAGTTAAGCAAAGGCTAGCTTAGAAACTGGCCTACAGATTCAAATCCATGGAAGAAAACCTTTCATTTCAGCCTTCTGTCCTTTCAACAGCAGCCGCTCGATCGTTAGTCACCAGTCGCTCCAGTTATTCTGGCCTAAACATTTATAAGTGGGCTTTCTGTCAGCCAGACTTGAATTTGTTCTGTGTCCTGATTCAGAGCAGCAATGGTCAGATCGTCGGTTTAACATTTGGTTGGAATGAAGTGGATACTGCCCATCCCTAGTTAATTCCAATTTAAAGTCAATGTAATGTTGCGTCCCGTATTAAACCAATTTATTTTGTTCCGTATTTCCATAAATGTCCAATACCAACATGAGTGAGAAGAGGCACATCCTCGGCTAGACAGCATTAGTGGAGATGATTACAAGGCAAATTGTAAAATAGGTATAGCTTATTTTAGTCGACTATTGTGGTTTGATTGATTGTTTAGGATGTTGAATTTTTAAAGTCAAATAAATGATAATTTATTTAATATTCAGTAATATAAGCCAATATAAATATTATATATGGTCATTTAAAGACCAAATAATAGTTAATACATAAATACATACATTAGTTAGAGAAAACATTTATTCTTTAATATATATACATTTCCTAGATTTTAAATGTTTGTAGGTGCTCATGTCCCAGAGGGGCCATGGTGGGCGCCTCTTATTTTCATTTCTGAATGGTGGCAACCCTAGTCATGTTGTACTCTTTTGCGAATTTGCCTTACCATGGGGTCGGTTGGCACAAGTTTAAAATTTTATGATGGGGTGGGTATTTTATGATGGGGAAAAATTCTTAAGCGATGTTGGCCGGTGGTTTTGGGCCCCATGAAAAGATATTTCACTGGGCCAGACAACTCCAACAATTCTACCAAAATACTCCGGTACGTTTTTTGGGACTCTGTCAGTCACGGGCCTTTAGAATCATCCTAACCTTTCTCTCCCTTACGGCACTGCCACACGGAGGACAACTAATACCAGATTCACACTACACAAAACTTTTCCCTGTATTATCGATTCCACAGCTATTTTTGGAGAGCCTGCCAAAAGGCAAACCGGTGCTCGATTGAGTGATCACCCATGCCTCACAAGCCCCCAACAAATATCTTGCAAGTTTAATATCTGAACCTGTCGCCGACTCTAAATCCGGTAGTGTGAAAAGTGTTGTGACTGGAAGTTGAAAAAGAGGTGGTGGCTGGCCTTGCATGTATCGGAGGAGACATATCCCACACACAAGTCCTTTCTCTCCTAGTGTTGGGTGTATTGCTATTGCTAGGGAAGTTACGATGGGGTGGGTTAATTGGCAGTCCCAATTTGTGAGGAAAGGGGAAAAATCCTGCGATGTTGGGCACAGGCGTCAGTTTGCAGGTGTGGTGAAGGTGGGGACCCGGCCCCCTTCTCTGATGTGTGTTGGCTGCCCGGCAATGCCACATTGGCAGCAGTTCGGAAAGAGATGGTGGCTGGCATCAAATGTATCAGAGGAGATGTGTTTGAATGTGTAGGTCCATTGCTAGTGCTAGGGAGAGTTACAAATGGGTGGGTTAACTGGCAGAACCAAATTGGAAAAACAGTTACATTTGAGCCTATAAAATGGCTGTAATTCCGAAACAGCTAATGCAGTGAAATCCTGGTTAATGAAATCCTTTTTTCTCCAATTAAAGCTGAAAGTCTACCATTTAATCACATCTTAATTACTTCATTTCCAGTTCACTTAGGTGGTGTAACAAGGGCAAAATTAAACAGTACTCCACCCACATTTGGACACATAAGTTATTGTTATCCAGCAGCCTTTTTGGATAAAAATCTCAGCAGGGAGATTTTTTTGTTTTCTGTTGTTTTGACAAAACAGATGAATTTAGGCTGTGAGGTCGAGCACTGTAATTACACTGTAGTCACATTTTTAGATTCTGTGCTTTCTCCTGACCCTGAATCGAACACTGTTCCAACCTGCCCTGTTTTTCTCCTTTCTCAGCAGCCGTAGACCCTACACTTCACCTCCAACCAATTCATTCTCTTGTTAAAGTCTACAGATGGTCAAACCTCACCAACTGTTCCAGTGACAGCCTCAGAGCTGCCACAGGCCCACTGAAGATTATATGTTTGACGGTCAGTGTTGTTCTTTCTTACTGTAGTAATGTTAGAGGAGCTGAAGCAGCATTTATCTTTTTTGTTAACAATGAGTGCGTATTAACCCCTATGGTTTGCCGGCGGGCCGGGAATTTGCAGAGAATTTGCCGGGCCGTCCCTGTAGTTACTGAGTAATGCACCTTTGTGTGTAAAAGGCATGGAGCGTCAAGGGGTTCAGCTGAAGTGCCTGTGTAGAACAACAGTCGGTAATGCCATAATACACAGTAAACAAACACCTCCATTACCAAATGTCATGCAAAGAAGACCAGGTACATAAATCATGTAAACTGAGTCAGACACCAAATGTTCCACAATAGAGGCCTGGTTGTTCCGGGCTGAACGTTTCCTGACACACACACACACACACACACACACACAAACAAAACACACACACAGACATGGAGACAAGGAGCCAACATTTAATTAGCACCATCAACATACACACACACACACACACACAGAAACACAGGAATAATACAGCAAGAGGAACAACACAGTCATTGTACATTTGTGACAAAGGCACAGAAGGAGTCTGTCTGTCCATCTCTCCCTTCCTCTCTCTGTATGACTCTTTGTCTTTCACTTACACACACACACACACACACATGTATTGGAGCTAATCAGTCACCCACTCCATGTAGTTCTTTAGGTGTACATACGTCAGCTGTGGCCTAGAGAAGTATGCTTTGGACCGGAAGGTCATTGGTTCA